>NC_085869.1:2734584-2772084 GCF_034702125.1 Engraulis encrasicolus | reverse complement strand
CTCGTCCCTCTTTCCCAAGGCGGTGGAGCGCCTGGTGGAGGACCTGATCCAGGAGTCGATGGCCCGCGGAGACTTCCAGAACCTGAGCGGCAGCGGCAAGCCCCTCAGCAAGTACCAGCATAACCCCTACGCCGACCCCATGACCCACAACCTCAACCGCATCCTCATCGACAACGGCTACCAGCCCGAGTGGATCGTCACGCAGAAGGAGATACGCGACACGCTGGTCAAGCTCCGCGAGGGGCTCCTGGCGGCCAGAGCTCGCCTGGGGGACCCCATGAGGTACAGCACGCTGCTACTGTGTGTGTGTGTGTGTGTGTGTGTGTGTGTGTACAGCGGAGTGGGGGTGTGTGTGTGTGTGTGTGTGTGTGTGTGTGTGTGTGTGTGTGTGTGTGTGTGTGTGTGTGTGTGTGTGTGTGTGTGTGTGTGTGTGTGTACAGCGGAGTGGGGGGTTGTGTGTGTGTGTGTGTTTGTGAGAGTGTGTGTGTGTGTGTGTCTACATAACCTGTCCTGGGCAGGTGGGGCCTAAGCATTGTCCTAACGAGCCTACCTGTGTTGCCTTTTTTGTCTGGCCTGTGCACTTTGGATAGGTTACAATTAGGGCTGTTGAAAGATATATGAGGGCCCGAGTCCGGCTGGGGGACAGAGCTAGTTTTTGTTCCTGTTGTGCCCTACATGGAATAGTTCAGCATGTGCAGTATTACGTGACACATTTGCAATTGATCCCATTTGCTATGCTGTTCCTTTTTGTGCCTGTTGCAATATGGCAGTGTACAGTGGCAGTGTTCTTGTACGCCCTGATGAAGACCCAGTGAGGATTGAAACCTGTTGCTGGCTTTACTTTTGTAGCAACGGCCCAGATGAAATCAAGGGTTTTCGATAATAATGACAATCCTTGTCGACCTGTGGAGTTGCCTGAAGTTGGCCCTAGTGCCACCACGCTCAAAGTGAAAGAACTTTAGTTTTCTTACTTCAAGAGCACCTACAG
Source organism: Engraulis encrasicolus (assembly GCF_034702125.1). Taxonomy (NCBI): domain Eukaryota; kingdom Metazoa; phylum Chordata; class Actinopteri; order Clupeiformes; family Engraulidae; genus Engraulis; species Engraulis encrasicolus. The sequence continues at coordinate 2,771,096 of NC_085869.1, read as the reverse complement.
TTTTGAGTTTACAAAGTTGGAGAACAAGACTGCTCATACTGTGCCCACGCCACAATCAATCAACCTATCAAAAAAATTGATCTTTCTGAAAAGTTAATTAAACGCCGCACACTGGACACTGTTCTTTTTCCATTTTATTTGTTGGAGCAAACAACATGTTTCACCCAGTGCGTCTGCAGGTTCGCTCTTTAATCAAATGATGGCAGTAGCACTGCGAGACCTTCTCTCAGCTGAACACACAGTTACTTAATCAATCAAACAACCGACCAATCAGCCAGTCAATAATCTTAATCATTTTTTGAATTAATCATTTGTACAGGGGAAAATATTGATTAATTTGGTTTTATAACTTTGCCTCTGTGTAGGCCCCACGAGGAGGAGCGATGGCAAGAGCACTGCGAGGCCTTCAGCCAGGAGCTGGCTAAGCTGAACAAGCGCGTGGACACCTTCAACCTGATCGTGCCCCTCCTGAAGCAACAGGTGGTGCACTACAGCGTGAGGAGGGAGGTGGAGCGCGCCCTGAGGGAGGACCGGGAGCAGAGGGAGGAGAGGAGGAGGAGGGAGAAGGAGCTCAGGCAGAAGGAGAGGGAGATGGCCGCCCAGGGGAGGGGGAACAGCAGGCACGGAGGACTGATAGCATGGATGCAGAACCTGCTGAAATAGGAGGACACACGCACACATGCACACATACATAACTACATGAACAGATACACAGGCACAGAGGGAGAACAACAGGCACGGAGAACTGCTAGCCTGGATGCAGAACCTGCTCAAATAGGAGGACACGCGTACACATGCACACATACATAACTACATGAACAGATACACAGGCACAGAGGGAGAACAACAGGCACGGAGGACTGATAGCATGGATGCAGAACCTACTGAAATAGGAGGACACGCACACATATACGCATACATAACTACATGAACAGATACACAGGCACAGAGGGAGAACAACAGGCACGGAGGACTGCTAGCCTGGATGCAGAACTTACTGAAATAGAACAGGCGGACACGCAGACATGCGCACATACATACATGAACAGAGACTAGCCCTGTGTCTTATATCGAGCACTTGTGTCAGTCTGATATGAGACATGGGGATAGACACACAGGAGGGACAACAACAGGCGGACTGTTTGCCTGGATGCAGAACCTATTGAAATAGGAAAGACATACACGGACTGAGTAATATGAACATTATTAATATGTTGGGATACAGTGGGAGACATTAGATTACACCACATGTAGAGAGAGTGTATGTGCCCACCAAGGGGGTGTCGTTGTTGGATCTTGGATGCCTTAAACAAGTGGACAAAAGTGGCAGTTCATGTTCTGATAGATATAAGAACAGGCTCATGGATATATTATCCTGCTTGAACATGCACCTGGTATGGTTATAGAATTATACAATATGGCTTGTGCCATATTTTACATGAAGTACATGAAATGAATAAGACGGCTTACTGTGTCTTGTCATGACATGGATAGCACTAGGATAACGAAATGAGGGTAACGCTTCATTTGACATGGTCTGGGTGATATTAATGTCATAAGAATGACATGACATGTCAGGAACATTAATGACACAATATTAATGTTTATTACTGTTGTCATAATGTGTCGTTTGGTTTTTGGAATGTCATGACAGACACCCAGTGTCAACGTGGCATTCCAAAGACCAAATGACACATTCTGACCACTGTCATAAACATCAATAATGTGCCATTAGTGTTCCTCACATATCCTGTCATGTGATTCTTATGATGGTTGTTCAACACCCGTATATACCATAGACCAGTTCAAATGAAGTGTTGCCGAAATAAGATACAATTTATACAGTATGGCTAGCTCACCTCCCATGCACCATGTGCATGTCAGTGACATGAAAGGACTCATAAAGAAAACACAGCTAAGACAAATACTATGGCCTTTCATGAAATGGACACTTATTAAGGGAATTAAATAATATGAGATTTATCTCAAGTGTGCATTGATGTCCATTCATGCTGATTAAGAATGTCAAATCAGTTGTGGAATACGTAATTGTTTTGTTTTGGCCTGAGGACCTGAGTTAGTCTTGCAGGATACCGCGTGGTTCTTTAAAACACGGGACTAAATCTCCACGCTGATAATAAGCTATAATATGTACATGTGGCATAAGTTGAACTGCTTTAGGGAATATGTAATATCAAATACTGTACCTGTATATTCAAATCATTTATCTTTTGATGTCTGACTTGAAGCTAATTCTAACACTTTTATAAATAATCATGAATGAAATGCACGTCTCCGCTCAATTTGTGAAATCAATAGTCATTTTTATTGTTTATAGTCTTATGACAATGCTGTTACACAGCAAATCTGGCTGACCAACCTGACCATCGTACATGCCACGTCAGGTCATGGCGTCGTTCTATGGCAACTCTCAGCACTACCCCCTTGAGCTTGTTATCCATACATAGAGATAACGTTTCATTTATACATAGAAATAACATTTAATTTATGCATAGAGATAACATTTAAACAAAAAAGTGATGAAAAAACAATACAAAGAGATTCAGAGAGGAGTGGGAAAAACGCTCCCAATTCCTGGAATATTAGGGAAATGTAATAGCCCTATTTTGACCATTTTGCATGAACACAATCAAGACATACAGTTTATCAGGAAATTTTGCAATAGCAAGAGTAGGCAAACTGAGGCCCGTGGTCCAAATGTGACCCACCATGATACATATGTAAAAAAAGAATGAGGCCAGTTGGTACGTTTAATCAATTTTAGAGACTATTATATCAATTTCACAGCATGGTTTCAGAGTTGATGTGTCATGTTTGTTAATAGTCTAATCAAATTGATGAACAATATGTCCAATATGTTTGCATATATTGAAAAAAAAAACTTTTATGGTAGGTCATGGTTTATGGTTAGGGAAGAATCACAGAATCTTAAGTCTGACTAGGAATGGGAATCCCGGGTAGTGTTCCTGCAGAATTCTCCAGCACTTTGCTCCTCCACCACCAGTCCCTGTCAGCCCAGAATACGCCCCCTGGTGGCAGCAGGAGTAGCAGCAGCAGCTGGGTTGGCGAATGACAGGGGGGTCCTTCCTAGCCTAGGTGGCAGGCGTCCTTTGCTTTGCTAGCACTTTCCTCTTCAGTCTAGACAGTCCCTCTCATTACATGATATGACATTACACTTAACTGATGCTGTTATCCAAAAATTTACAATTATGTACTGTACTGTACTGTAAGGGAACGGTATTGGTTACAGTCCCTGGAGCAATGTGGGGGTTAGGTGCCTTGCTCAAGGGCACTTCAGCCATTAGTATAGGTGTAGGACACGGTCAGGGGGGTCATGGGGCAGGTCAGACAGTGTTGCGAACCGGCAATCCTCTGGTCCAAAGACCAACTCCCTATAACCATAACCATTACGGCCACCCACCGCTGCTGCCCTCTCTCAGCCTGGAAGACGGCCCATAGTAGCATTAGCAGCAGTAGCATTAGCAGCAGCTGCAGCATTAGCAGCTGGGTTGGCGATGATCAGCGTCTCCTTCCTGCCCCAGTCGTGGGCGATGTACTGGTGGTAGGGGTCGTGCGAGCTCTCCAGCTTCTTGGAGCGGATGTAGCTCATCATGATGCCGAAGGTGAAGAAGCTGAACATGCCCACCACCAGGAAGATGTAGATCATGCCCTGACCTTCACCCTGACCTTGACCTTGGCCTTGACCTAGGGGTGGGCGACATGGCAAACAATCCCCATCACGATTTTTTAATATAAAAACAAAAACAAGCATTTTGTAAATTAGCAATGAATTAAATGTAAACACATTGATGACGCTCTCATAAAGTGCACAATTGAAATACAATATGATAAAAGTGAAGACAACATGACTTTAGTAAGTAGACATCACTGATACTGTAAACATTCTCACTGCAAGACGGTAGATACGACTTCTCCACTTAGGCGGATTCGAGATGATCTTGTACTCGATTTCACGATTCACTATTTAATACCGTCACATCGCCCACCCCTACCTTGACCTTGACCCTGACCTTTGAGATGATGACTTTGGGTGAGCGGGGAGGCCAGAGGCGCCGGGTGGGCAGAGGAGATGGAGGAGAGGGAGGATGGAGGAGACATGACTGAGGTCCTGTTCAGGTATTCCAGCAGGGAGACCAGCAGGCTCTGGAGGCCGGTGCTGTTCTGGAATAACAACATGACTGCTGCCGGGTCTGTCCCTGCAAAGAGGAAAACAAGAAAGAGAGAGAGGGAGGTTGTTTATTGTTTATTGGCATCAACCGTCAACAAAATACAGTTTGTTCTATGAAACTCATTCAAATATGAGAAGAATGACAAATGGATGAGAAAATGCAAAAAGTGGTTAAAATGACTGCTGCTGTGTCTGTCCCTAAAGAGAAAAAAAATATCATATTGGTAAATATCAAGCATACAGAAAAATACAGTAGAGAAAGAAAGTACATTTCAGACTACTATGAGAAAGTGCTTGAAATATGAGAAAAAAGAAAAATGGATGAGATAGTGTAAAAAAAAAGTTGTTAAAGTGACTAAAAGTTGCATTGCAGAGCTACACTGAGGTACAGCATATTATGTTCATCATGGGGTTATCGTCCAGTAATACCACGCCAGAATCAAAGAGCAATATATTCCACTCTGTAGTACATGGAAATAATGTGAAGACATTGTTATTTAATAAGTAACAACTACTGTGAACTTAGTCCTAGACTTTCATCAGGTGAACTGTAACGAAACGTGTATTAAAGAAAAACAGCGAAATGGGCAGTGTGCAAGAGTTTTTTCAAATTTGTCTCCTTAGTGACCCATGGGTCATCTCTGACGCACCTGCTAGCTGAGGTGTGCGGAAAAAAATATGACAATACGAAATAAGACATTTTTATATAAATTTAAAAAATAGAATGCTTACCTTAGTGAAGTGAACAGCAGCCTGCGAGGCACATCAGACTAATACTAATGCTGGTCTGTAGTGTAGTGGATACAGGAGTGGGAGGACTCCTACTGTGCTGTGGTTCAATGGGAGATCTGATCCAACCCCTACACACACACACACACACACACACACACGCACGCACGTGCGTGCGCACTCACACACACACACACACACACACACACACACACACACACACACACACACACACACACACACACACACACAGGACACCACTGACAGCTTTGACCAGGCCTTGGCCAAAGTCATCTGAAAGGGCCCTACCTCTCAATACATATATAATGGGGACCCAATCCCCAAATGGGCCTCCTGTCTCCCTGGGCCCGGGGCAACTGACCCCTTTGTTCCCCCTGTCATCTTGCACACACACACACACACACACACACACACACACACACACACACACACACACACACACACACACACACACACACACACACACACACACACACACACACACACACACACACGCATGTCTTCTTTAACCTTAGCCAGCCTTAGGTTTGTCCTTGACATACAACCTCCCAGACTGGAGATCTAATATCCAATCACGGTTCCCCTGGCCTCCACTCTCACTAGCAGGTTGTCATCAGGTGGTCTAATGAAGCTGTAAAGTCAAGGGCATCTCTGGAGGGAAGGAAGGTGGATGCACAGAGGCGCATCTTGTCACCAGGCTAGGCAGGCAGCCACTTGGGGCCCCCAAGCCACTAGAATGTGAAAAAACCCCAGCTCAACTTTAAACTAAAATAGCGGCGATTTGCTTTCAATTACTCTCGGTTTTTGCTTGGGGCCCCCACTGACACTAGAATCGGCTCTGTGGATGCAGCATTTCCCGTCCAGTCTATTGCCCGCTTCTAGAGGCCCTCTCTTGTATTTGTTGCATAGGCATGCACAGATAGGGACGAGGTGGTGCTAAAGCACCTGCCCCTTAGCCTTACTTGACAAAAAATGTCCTTTTTGAAAGTTACTTTCTTGGATTTTTTGTTGTCACATTGTACAGCTGTCCATGTTGTCATGATTATCTACAAATGCCTGATGATCAAAAGCATGTCACAAAAATGCCCAGATATAATATATACTATACAGCAGGGGTATTCAATTAAATGCCAACAAGGGCCAGATTTTCTAATTTCTCCCATTGAAAATGGTTGCTGACTGTTAATGAAAAATAATACGGGACACTTCATTGAGGTCGGGGGTCTGGGGGTCCTCCTCCATAAAGTTTTTCATTTCTTTGATGTAACTTCCTGCATTTTAACGTCCCGTGTCCCGTTTCAGCTCGATACGGAACCCATACTTTTATCTCTAAATTCCAAAAAAACTATTCGGTATTTCAAGGGGCGTGTGGGGGGGCAGAACCTTGCTGTCCAAGGGCCGCATCTGGCCCCAGGGCCGCCATTTGAATAGCCCTGCTACACAGTATACAGTATATAAAAATATACAGTATAGCCTCTATAGCCTAGTGAGGCAGCGGTCACCCCATTGGTCAATGTGTTACGCCAAGAATAATGACTAGACTGTTGGATTACTGCAGCTAAATGCGCTTCAGGATCCACTCTGCTGCTGTGCTGTAAGGGGGTGGGTAGGCTGTCCTAGTAATTTTCACCCATGTTCCCTTTATTCCTTGATTTGCCCCAGCTGTTACGTGCTATGGGCAGTCTGCATACTTTAGAGGGCTATTACATACTATAATATTCATTAAGCTCTCCCCGTCTTTACATGCAGCAGGCAACTGACTGCTTTTATTACTTTAGTGTTGCATAGACAGGACCGTATTAAGCTAATATAGTACTATACCTCACCGCTACCCCCTTTATGAACAATATTTTTTAATGTTGTGTATTGTGGAGCCCCCTCACTGGTGAAGAATGGTTGATGCCCCTGGGCACTGTGCTGCTCACCATTACAATATAATCCAGCCCTGACATAAACTACTACTATACCATAATATTCCTTAATCTGGCCCTGATGTTAGACGCTATAGGCATAGTGTGCTCTCTCAGCCATGACTACCACCAGTGCATGTCATCCCTAATCCTGTATAAGCACTTCACTTTCCTCGCTGTCTACTATGCACCATGAGGCACCATGAGTCATCAGACAGAATTAAACTACGTGGGCTCGTGTCTGTCAATAATAGTTTGATTTTTAAAAAGAAACCCGAATCCAAGACACCGTAGGCGAAGGCCAAATATTGTCTTGACAGTGAGCGAGTGGATAAATATGGTAAGTCTGTCACAGAGGTACAGCATTTGACCTTCAGGCTCAGTGAATCAACTGCAGAACAATCGCCTTCATTCATACAAAGAGACGAGAAGCTGGAGTCATTTTGAGCAAGGGTTGCTGGGTGCTCTGCAAACTGCTTCCTTCGTTCCTTCCTTCCTCCCAATTCACCTTCAGAAGTCCTTAGAAACTCGTGTGCATGCGTCACAACTCCACTGTCAAGGCTGGCCTGGCCATCTGGTATAGCGGACATTTCCCGGTGGGCCCTGCACCCTATTTTCACGAGGGTGCGGGGCCCATCGGCGAGTTCCTGTGGTATTCCAACACACAGGAATATTATTTTATTATTGGTGATGTATTCTTTTATTTTGTTACTGGTGATTGATGTTGTGTTTTCATGGGCTGTTCTGTGGGGTACAAAAGGTACTCGCCACTAGGCGCTCCCTCTCTCCTGCACTTGCCGTGTAAGGTAGAGCACCGATGTACAGTGGCTATGGTTATCAAATAAACCAAGTTTAGTGTTTTCTTGCATATCCGCCTTTGTGTCCTTTCAGTTGTCTGCTTAAACAATTAACTACGTGTGTGCAATACACCACAGACCCCTTTAAGCCAAAAGTGCCCGGGCCCTATTTCCCCCACAGGCCAGCCCTGTCCGCTGTTCCTTGCGTGGGTATAAGAACAGACAACTGAACTGCACTGCACAGCACTATCTGCCGAGGGGAGGGGGCCGCCTGATATGAATGATAAATACCCCTGCAGATGACACAGAAATCTGACTGAAAGAGCTACGGCGAGTAGGCGGGAGGAATACATAAATAAAAAATAACCCCAGGCAGTCATGCCAGGCAGTCATGCGCTATTTATGGACTTGGACCGGATTGCGTGTGTGTGAGGCACATTTGATTTGACCATGAATCTGCTGTGAGGTGCTGCCTGGCGATATGTCACACAGCAGTCAAACACATGATAACTCTTGTTTAGTAGTTTTATTTGTTCTTTATTGTCTTGAAATTGCATGTTAACAGTATATAAAACACCTCCGCAAACATACATATTTACACACACACACACACACACACACACACACACACACACACACACACACACACACACACACACACACACACACACACACACTCAGCACACACACACACACACACACACACACACACCCAATATACAATTGTGCACAACGTCATTTCTGCGCGGCGTTGAGCATTCAACTACAGTGAGGTTGCTATCCCAGCCTGGACCACAGCCATCGGCTTCATGAAACGTCTCCGCTCTGATGTAAGGTCTCATGTATTGCGGAAGAAAAGTGCGGTGACAGATCTTGGATAGAAGTAAATAATAGAAGTCTGCAACACTGTTAATGCTCCCAGTGATTTATTTGCATGAATAATCTTTTGCATTTGTGCAAATAAATCACTGGGATCATTAGCAGTGTTGCAGACTTCTATTATCTACTTTAGTCACTTTACGTTGTCCAGCACCTGTACCACTGATGTGCACACATTCTCTACCTTCTAGATCTTGGTTAGACACAGTAGTTTACAGTAAAGCACTGCTTAAAAAAAGGCATGATCTTCCAAAGCCGCTCCCATTTTTTTTTGCCAGTGATCGATAATAAGGAACATCAGATGACAGAGAAAGATCTCATCATATCAGTTACTGTCAGTCGGAGACGTTTGTTCTGGTGAAGTCTGGTGAACTGGCACAGAACACGCACAGGTATCACAAGTCAACAGTTTAGACGAGCACACATGCACCGGGATTTCATGTTGTAAAAAAAAGTTTTTTTGTTTGTTTGTCTGGTAACATTCCTTAAGAGGGAACACAAAATGAAGAAAAAAACTGTTTGTTGATGGAAAAATAAATCATGAAAAACAAAACGGTTTACAGCTAGCATGTGGCACACACAGGCACTTTAAGACACATAATGGCATGTCTTACTGTAATCCATCACAGTTCATCTATTTCCTGTCGCTATGGATGAAACTCAAGACCTCGATATGTGTCCACCTAATGTCACAAGATGAACACTCAATCTCTCAGCTAGTGTGGCAATATCCACCAATCTACATGCATGGGCACACACACACACACACACACACACAAAGCTGGCCTCAAAGATACAGTACAATCTGAATTTCCATTCTTTTCATGTCCAGTATTACTGATGTAGGCATGTATACATGTACAGTAACTAAATATGTGCTTGTGTCATAGTCTGGGGCACGTACAGCAATTCACCCACAGATCTTACAAGCAATGGAGAAGAGAATAAAAATGTCAGTCATAGTATAACAAACTATAAATTCACACATCACACAATTTTGACACAATTTTGTAGGGGACAAAACATGCTCCCCAAGAAAAACAACAACAAAATAATAATTAGTATACATGGTACGAGGGGAAAAAAAGAGAACAAATAATATAAAAAAAACTAAACAATATGCCGGATAAATCCACCATACCCAAGTTCATCACACGAAAGCCTACCCCAGCAAGTCTTCTACGTCTACAATATCCAGCCCTCCCAAGCCCTTTCCAGTAGGCCTAATTGCATGCAAACAAACACCCTCTCCCCTCCCCTCCCCTCCCCTCCCTTCTCTTCTCCCCACACCGTCTCCCATCCCCTCCCTTCTCTTCTCTTCTATTCTCCCCACAGCCACTCCCGTCCCGTCCCCTCTCCTCCCGTCCCCTCCCATCCCCTCCCTTCCCTTCTCTTCTCTTCTATTCTCCCCACAGCCACTCCCGTCCCGTCCCCTCTCCTTAACCATAGACATGTACATCTATGCTCCTAGCTATTACAAGTAGACGGTGATAATGTACAGTGTGTCTCGCTCTCTACACAAAAGGAAGGCCTCTCCAGTATTTGGGGATCTTTCATCCCCCTCTGGTGGATGGGAGGACCAACTGCATGCTATTTTTGTCACCAGTCAATCAAGTCCCCTCTCCTCAACCCCCCTGCCCCACCCCTCCCTCGTTGTGGCAAATTCAGAGAGAGAGGGAGAGAGGGAGAGAGAGATCGGATTGGATCGTTGCGGCTCGATGCAATATCTCATTGGCTGTTGCCGTGGCCGCCGGCTGCTCACTGTGTGACGGGGTAGTCTGGGTATTCGGGGCGGCGCGTCTGGACGATTTTGGGGCGCGGGCGTCTTGCGGCGCCGTCCGCCGCATCCTCCTCCCCCTCCCCGCCCGAGCTGTCCTGCTCGCTCTCGCACACGTGCACCACAACGCTCGGGGTAGTGGGGGTTGCCGTGTGGAGCTCATACTTATCACCTGAGAGACAGAGAGAGGGAGAGAAAGAGAGAGGGAGAGAGAAGGAGAGAGGGAGAGAGAGAGAGAGAGAGGGAGAGAAAGAGAGAAAGAAAGAAAGATAGGGTGAGAGTGAGAGGAGAAAAAGGAAAAAAAAACATTACTTACAGAGTAATTTAGAGTTCTTTTTAAGTATAGCAATAGCACCAATGGGGGTGGGGGGTGGTATCTTTTTGCTAACCCAAAGATAAAGGTTGAAAGGCAAACACACCCCAATAATAAAAAGCTTGATGACTACTTTGTGTCTGCCTATGTCTTTTCCCAGTGTGTGTGTTTCAAAATCCCATGATTGTGATGCCCCAATGTTGACCTGCAGCTTGCACCAATGGTAATAGGTTTAATAATATCATCATTCAATCTTAATTAATCTCTGTAAAGCTTTGGCAACACTACATGAAACGGTCATGGCAAAGCTTTTTCGTGTGTGTGTGTGTGTGTGTGTGTGTGTGTGTGTGTGTGTGTGTGTGTGTGTGTGTGTGTGTGTGTGTGTGTGTGTGTGTGTGTGTGTGTGTACATGTATGTGAGTGAGTTTGTGCTAGAGTTGAAGTGAGGACATGAGACACGAGTCCCACCTGCCCTCCACGATGGATAACAGGTTTGAGCTAGTGGGCATATTGCCCCCCCTGTCCTCCACGATCAGCAATAGGTTTGTGCTTTCCCACAACACTGATAGCGGAATACACAGAAATGCTGCTGGAAAAAGCATGCATCAAATCAGCTCCCTGAATTCAAAGTCAACCCCCAAAAAAGCCTTACTTAATTTCTTAAGTATAAAAGAGGGAGACCACACACACACTCAAAGCCACAGACAGCTCTGCTACTCCTAAAGGTAAGATTACTAGAGATGCACCGGATCCTGATTTTTAGGATCCTGCCGGATCCGGAACCGGATACCGGATCCTACGAAAGGGTTGAAACACATAGCCTACTCACACACGTGGGCCCTTTTTTATCACGTTGGCTCAAACTATTTTGACTTAAAAGCCTCGGCTACCGGATCCTGGATCCTGGAACCGGATCCGGATAGTCTGAAAAACCCCTATTATCCTGCCGGATCCGGAACCGGATCTTGGATCCTGTACATCTCTAAAGCTTACACACGGAAAATGAAGAGTTTAGTCTATAAAGATGAACATGTTGAATGTTAAGGAAGTACTAATGTAGAGAAGCCAGGAACTCCAGCTGCATTAGGCCTACATTTTTTTTAAAATTATTATTTACATTATTAATATTAATTTATATTATTCATAGATATAGAGATATATTTATACATAGATTTATTTAGATTAAATATTAGATTTTTTGTTTGCATTTCATGGTTTTATTTATTTCACTATTTTTGCAACCATGTCAGAAACTCCACCTCTTTCTATTGAACACCCACTACAGTGTAATATTCCCTGCTCTGCAATGAGGTAATCAAAGGCTGTTTAATGTTTTTACAGTGCCGGTATAAAAGAGGGAGACCACACACACACTCAAAGCCACAGACAAACTGCTGCACCCCATTCTACTATCAGGACGTCTGCTACAGCCACTACTACTGCAAGACACAGACGAGGCATTATTAAGGTAAGATAACACATGGAAAATGCTGAGTTTAGCTTATAAAGACTAACATGTTGCATGTTGCAAGTCAGGAACTCTAGCTGCACCACAGCGTTAGACAATGTGCCATGTGTGTCATAAATATTGCAATATTTACATTATTCATACTTTTATATTTTATTTTATTTTATATTATTTACAGATTTTTGTGTGTGTTTCATGATAGCTTATTATTTGTATACCTGTCAGAAACTCCATGTCTTTCTCATGTACATTAACTACAGTGTAATATTCCCTGCTCTGCAATGAGGTAATCAAAGGCTGTTTAATGTTTTTACAGTGAGTTTGAAGATGAGGGCTGCCATCACACTGCTGGTGCTACTGTTCTCCATGTGTGGAGCTCAGACTCAGAGCACCCAGACGGAAGTCAAGGCAGAGAGCCAAAACACTGGGGCTACTGCTGCTGCTGAAGCCCAACAGACAGAGCTGGGAGCTGTGAAGACCAGACTGGCTGCCAGTGAAGCTGAAGTGATGAACCTGAGGAAGGAAGCTGCAGCACTGTTAGCTGATCTGAGGTCAGTAGTTGAGAGAATGGCAGTCCCCAAGAATGAAGAGAACTCCAAGGTGGCATTTTCAGCAGGTTAACTCTGGATACATACACGCAGGAAATACGGACTTGAACTTGGTCTTCACTAAAATCATCACCAATGTCGGTCAGGCCTACAGCAGCAGTACAGGCTTCTTCACAGCTCCAGTCAGGGGGCTCTATTACTTCAGGTTCAGAGTTATGGATTACCCATCTTCAAGATGGCCACATATTAGGTTATCTAAGAATAACAAGCAGGCGATACACCGAGGGGAGGGTTAAACCCCCCTAGGAGACCTGAGAGCTTCCAAAAGTTTTGTCCAATTACAGAGGACGACCTCTGTAAAATAGTCAGGGAAAGTAAGCAGTCTACCTGCAGCCTTGACGCGATCCCCACACATCTGCTAAAAAACATACTTGGTTGCTTAGCAGCACCTTTACTGCAAATTGTTAACACCTCTATGCTTACAGGCATTTTTCCAAGCTCATTCAAAACAGCCATGGTAAAGCCACTCCTAAAAAAGACAAATTTAGATCAGAATTCTTAAAACAACTACAGACCTATATCAAACCTCCCCCTTTATAAGCAAGGTGCTAGAAAAAGTTGCATTTAAACAGCTTAATCAACATCTGGCTGGGAATGATATTTTGGAAAAATTCCAATCAGGCTTTAGAGCCAACCATAGCACCGAAACAGCACTAACCAAAATAATAAGTGATCTTAGGCTCAGCACTGCCGCAAACAAAGTTTCAGCACTTATCCTCCTCGACCTCAGTGCCGCCTTTGACACAATAGACCACAACATACTAATTGACCGCCTTGAATCTTGGGTAGGCTTGTCCGGTCACGTCTTAGAGTGGTTCAAAACATATATTACAGGAAGGCAGTTTTTTGTCACCATCGGAGAACACGTCTCCAACAAGTATGATGTGCCTTTTGGAGTTGCTCAGGGTAGTTGCTTGGGCCCTCTCCTCTTCTCTCTCTATATGTTGCCCCTGGGCTCCATCATCAGAGAGCACAATGTTGATTTTCATAGCTATGCCGATGACACTCAACTATATATCTCTGTCGAGCCTAGCCAAACCTAAATGCATGTCTGCCATCACAGATTGGATGAACAGTAACTTCCTAGAATTAAATGAGGATAAAACTGAAGTGTTGCTCATTGGGCCTAAGGAAAAACGTGCAAAACTCCACTCAAGCCTAGGTGACCTAAGCATACACATTAAAGATAAGGTTACTAGCCTAGGTGTGGTCATAGACTCGGATTTGAGCTTTGAGCCTCACATCAACAAGATAACAAAATCTGCTTTTTTCCATCTTAGAAATGTTAACAAAGTGCGCGGCTTGGCCCCCCGACAAGACGCTGAGAAACTTATTCATGCCTTTGTCACCAGTAGGATAGTGAAAGAATCTGAATAGTGCCCCCAACGACACATAACATTTCAATGTCCATGTATTGTTTGATACGTGTTTGAATAACACTTTTAGTTCCCTTTGTTTATGGCATCAGGATGTACTGAACTTCCCTTCCCCCAAACTGCTGATTTGAAATTACCTATCCATTGCTATTGGCTAAAACTATCACTGTATGTGACATCATCCAATGTGACCTCATTTCCTGTGGAGGTGTTTTTAAGTTCAGCCACTGGCATTGTTCTGCCCTTCTTACCTTCTCTTCTTTGTCTGTACCTGTACCGTTAACACCTCATTGGAGAGAGGGGGTGGGGAGGCCTGTGGACAGGCCTTCGGGGCCTAATGGCCTCCCCTCTCCCTCTCTCAAGCCAATAAACCCTGCATTTCTGAATTCCAACTATTGCATTGGATCTGGTCTTAAATATTAATTAGTAGTAAAACCTAGATACTATCAGATGGAGCTTCGAACCGAGACGATAACATTTGGATTCATGGATTTAAAGAGTGATTTCAGAACTGAGCAACTGAGCTGGTAAGATTTTTTCACTCATTTGGTTGACAGACTGATAAGAACAAAGGCAGTGTGGACATTTTAAATTGTTTCCCCATCTAAGTTACCAAACTGAAGATGTACGTTTAATTGAGGAGAATTTAAAGTTGATTCATCATGAGTGTTTTAAGATAATGCCTGACTGTTTTTATCATATGGACATGGTTGTAAATGTGAATCTCCCAAAAGGCCGAGTCCTGACGAGGACTGGTTACCCAACTCAATGATATTGAGTTGACGTAGTACAGAGTTTATGTTACACTGAAAGTAAATATTTATGTATAAACATACAGAAATCTTTATTTTTTGTTGCAAGCGGCTGTTAGGAGTAGCTTAATAGATCCGTGAATTCTGTCCTAGCAGGAGAATTAGTTATAGAGGCCAAAGTTTTACATATTTTCTCTCTTTTTTCTGACTTAAATTTCTCTCTGTTTTGGGTAAAACTTTGCCTGGTCTAACTGAAACGGCGTCCGACGGGAGCTAGCCAGGACAATTTGATGATTTCTCCGTAGAGTAAGCTTTACTTGACTCTGCTGCGGCCAATGGCTGTGTAGTGCGCATTGTAACCGACCAAATTCGTCCTGAGGACTCTGAATAAGAGTGGGCCCTGATTTTTTTTGTTTACTACACTGAAGTGTTTTTTGATGGGAGACCGAGTGCTGAGCGAGTCTATATGATAACAACAGAAGGACATGATAGTAGTATATCTGAGTACATGAACAGTCTGTCAGCTAGAATGGGTGTAAAATCAAACTTAAGCTCCTAAATTCAGAAATCAGTGCAGTGTTGGAATCAGATGCATGTGTCTGTCTTTTGTTCTTCTTCTGTGTCTGCCATGGCTGTCTTTGTCTCATCCTTTCTTCTTTCAACTAATCCCCATTCCCATGTCCTGATCTAAAGAAATTTGGTCAATGTGTCTATCAGTGGCAACTGCTCAGAGTCAATCAGAATTAGCTGGCCAACTGTAGTAAAAGAGGCAGGGGTGCCTATTTACTAAATACCCATTTTGATTTATTTTGAGCAGTCAATGTCTTGAACTTTTCCCTCCATTTTATCTCTTTGTTTGGGCCCCTTTATTGTGTGTGTGCTGGCCAGTGTGTTTGTATGTTTAACTGTTGAAACCCCCCACACTTTCCCCAAGCTTAACGACCCTGTGACCCCCTCCCCCGATAGGTGTGAGTGTACTGTATGTCTTCTTCAAAGTTAAAGAAAGCTAAAACCAGAGTGCTGACCCTAAGACAAAGAAACTTAACAGAAGCAATGATATTCCCAACCAAAAATTGAATTTGGAAAGATGTATGAATTTCTGCCATGACATTTTATTTTTCACCCTTCTCTTTGTTTGATTTGGTCGTGAGTTCATATCACCCTGTTCACCCATTTGTTGTTTTGGTTTGACAAGAATTTGAGTTGATACATTTTTGCTTTATTTACTGTTCCCTGATTCCAAGTGGGTCTTCTTTGATTATATATTCAAGATGGTTGCTTTTCCCAAATTAATCGTTTTGTGTCTTCTGAAGCAGGCCTGGTGTTGTGGAAGTTAGCTGGCCCACAGCAGTTGTGAGAAGAAAAGCATGGTGGCCTTTTGAGAAACGAAAATCTTGCTAAGTTTAACATCTTGTCGATATACTCAAATGAGTGATTTGTTTGATTTGCCCAGATTTTTTTTGTTTTGTTTAGTTTGGATGATAATTTTGGTAAATACACTTTCATGATAGGCCTACAATGAGAAGTGTTGTTTTATTTTGTGTCAGTCTGCCATAGATACTTTTTAAGCCACTAAACCTTGACTCTAGTGTACAGTCATGCCCCAACTTCGAGACCATCCTCCCATGATTTTTTTTTTCAAGTTTTCATCCAAGATACTGCTTTGCAGTTGCAAGTTTTTTTTTTCCTGTTCTTTGTTTCAGAAACGTGTGCAGTGGCCAAAGAAAGCAAAAAAGAGTCCCCAACGAGTGTGAACCGTGTGTCTCCAAGTGCGAAAGACGGCTGGCGTTGATTACGCAAATGATGTGTTTTGAACAATCTAAACTTACTTTCTGTATTGGCTTGAGGGTTATCTACTGATGGGAATTCCAGTGGTGTGTTGAACTTCTGAGAGGAAAGCAGAAGTTGTGTACCAAGCAATACTATAGTAAGGTTTGCGGTGTTCATGTATGGCGGCATTTCCCAGCCAAACATCTGGAGAGGACAAGATGGTCCTTTGTTTGAGACACATTGGGTGAATAAGCGTGGCACATCTTGGCGGTTATTGTTTTCTCCCTTGGCATTTTTAATTTTTGTTTGTTTGTTTTCCTCTGATTTCTCCAATCTGCTACAGCTGGAATGCCCCACAGATTGGAAAAGGGGGAGAGGATGAGTGAGTTGTTTACTTTCAATGGAGGATGGGTGGTGATCGATTGTACCTATGAGTTAACGTTTGTGAGGCCTGTTGCCTGTCCTTCTTTGCCTGTGCCTGTTGCAGACTGTGTGAAGATAAGTTGACTAACTATGAGTTTGAGATGAAGAATTCGCACAAAAGCAAAGTTATGAGTTAAGATTGAAATTTAAGAGTTTATACGAGGCAAATGTTTTGAATGGACTAGTTTATTTTCTTGTTTTGATTTCAAGGTGTCAAAAGGGGGAGCACCCCTTGCCCATGCTGAGAGATCCCCTTTTCACACCTTCAGTGGCAGACTGACCTGTTGATTTTCTTTTGTTCATTTCAAGGCAACCATTTCAAATTGGAACTTTCTCTGTGTTGTATTTATGTGTCTTTGAAGTTGATGGAAAGGGGGAGACAGTCCCCACGCTGACACATTTTGCCATTTCATTTTATTTTATTCTTGTTTTGATTCTTCCATGTTCTATGAGATCTTCCTGGGTGACACAGATGCTTGTTGTGAACATTGATGTGTGCAGAATAAGGTACTTGAGTGTATGATGCTATCTCTCTTCCCGGTAACGTTCAAGCCATTGACCTGCTCCACTGCCTTGGCCTCTAAGGCCACATTATATGAAGAAGATGGAGCCAGATGAGGAGGAAGAGTACTACAGTTTTTCTTTTTACACTCGTCTGCACACACAACGCGTTTCACATTGCTTTACATGAAGAACTGAATGACATGCGTCACATGAGTCAACTCGTTTGCAATCCTGTCATGACAAAATTCTTACAGTCCATTTCAATTGTCTTCATATCATGCTGCTTATGATAACTTTTTGATGGAACCAATCTCCAGAGTGCTATTTCTCTATATATTTCCAGAGTGTTATGTGGATTACTGTTTTGATATGTTTGTGAAGTATTTTAACTTCAAAAGGGGGACTGAAAGAATCTGAATAGTGCCCCCAATGACACATAACATTTCAATGTCCATGTATTGTTTGATACGTGTTTGAATAACACTTTTAGACTGTGCGATGCCAAATAAAAGTTCCCTTTGTTTATGGCATCAGGATGTACTGAACTTCCCTTCCCCCAAACTGCTGATTTGAAATTACCTATCCATTGCTATTGGCTAAAACTATCACTGTATGTGACATCATCCAATGTGACCTCATTTCCTGTGGAGGTGTTTTTAAGTTCAGCCACTGGCATTGTTCTGCCCTTCTTACCTTCTCTTCTTTGTCTGTACCTGTACCGTTAACACCTCATTGGAGAGAGGGGGTGGGGAGGCCTGTGGACAGGCCTTCGGGGCCTAATGGCCTCCCCTCTCCCTCTCTCAAGCCAATAAACCCTGCATTTCTGAATTCCAACTATTGCATTGGATCTGGTCTTAAATATTAATTAGTAGTAAAACCTAGATACTATCAATAGACTACTGCAATGCTCTCTTCTCTGGTCTCCCAAAAAAATTAATTGACAAATTGCAACTCATTCAAAATTCTGCGGCAAGAATCCTAACAAGAACCAGAATGAGAGAGCACATCTCTCCTGTCTTGGCAGACCTGCACTGGTTACCTGTCTCATACAGAATCGACTTTAAGATTCTGCTCACAGTATTTAAAGCATTAAATGGACTTGCCCCTAGCTATATCTCAGACATGCTCTCTTTTTATGCCCCTGCTCGAGCTCTCAGGTCCACTGATGCCAAGCTGCTAAGGACCCCCACCCCCCCCGCAGAAGAAGATCGGCGACGCCGCATTTGCCTGCTATGCGCCCAAGAGATGGAACGCCCTCCCCATCGAGATCCGATCAGCCACCTCCGTCGACTCCTTTAAGAAGCAGCTGAAGACCCACCTCTTCATCCTTGCCAACTCCTAGCTGCCAAGGCGTCATAGTGTCCCAGCTGCCGCAGCGCCCTTACTACTCGCAACCAGCCCTGGCAGGGGGCTCCCCTAGGTGGCCGCTGGTCTCTGCCTGAGGTTTCTTCCTGACTATAGGGGGTCTTTTTTTCTCAGACTTCACTGAGCTTTTTTTTCCCCCTTACAAACTATGAATCAAGCGAAAGGGAGTTTTTCCTCACCCCTGATGCCACCAGGGGCCGCACCTGAGCGCCCAATCTCTGTGTGACTATCTATGACTCATGATAGGCCCAGCCACTATGGACCTTACACATCTAAGAATCCTGGTCCTATCCTACGTTGACCTTATGACTCTACATTCTCTGTCTATCTCTTCTTCCTCTGCCTTCCTGCTTTTTCTGCCTCTCCTCTATACCTCTCCTTTTAAATCTATCTCTAAAATGTTTTTTTTTTTTTCCATTTGTTAAGCACTTTGAGTTACATGCCTTGTATGACACAGTGCTATACAAATACAATTATTATTATTATTATTATTATATTCTCACACAGTGCATAATGGGTCCAACAAGTTCAAATATATACTAAAACAACAACAATGCAATCATGACATTACCAAGTCTTTTCTCACTAACAGGGTACAGCTGGCCAAGGTGAATGTGAACCTCTCCCAATAACGTTCACATACTTCCTCATTCAGATTTGACATCTGCAACTCTACTTTCAAGTTTAATGTATGCCACTGGTGCTGATGGCTATAACAGGCAGCCTTCCTGTGCAGATGGGATCACTGGCGATTCAATTCATTATTTGCTTTTAAAAAAACCCCTCAAATACATCATAACAACAGTGCTATAACATGGGGTGCTGTGGCACTGCTCACTAAGGCACCCGCCCATATGTGGGCTTCCGTACCCATGGGGACACCGGTTCATGTCTGGCCGGGGTAATTTCCCAACCCTGCCCCATCTCTCTCTCTCCACTTCCTGCCTCCCCTCACACAGTGCATAATGGGTCCAACAAGTTCAAATATATTCTAAAACAACAACAATGCAATCATGACATTACCAAGTCTTTTCTCACTAACAGGGTACAGCTGGCCAAGGTAAATGACACCCTGTCTTTTCCCATTACCACCAATGTTGGAGTTCCCCAGGGTTGCATAAGCTCCCCGAGGTTGTTCACCCTGTATACTTCTGACCGCACCATCAATGTTTCGAATCAATATCTTATCAAATACTCTGTCACCACTACCTTAGTGACCCTAGTCTGCACAAAATCTGATGACCATAATCTGTACCAAAGAAATGTGGACTGGTTAATTGACTGGTGTGATAAAAATTACCTCACCATTAACACAGTGAAGACAGAGGAGGGTATTTTTGGTAAACCTCCCAACCTCCAACTACTTCCAGTAAAAATGTGTGTGTGTGTCTGTGTGTGTGTATGCTAAATCAACAAAAATGCAGCGGGGGAAAAGCATGCAGAGTTCAGTATGTCTGATCAGAGTCCAAAACACCCTGTCATTTTTTTTGTATAAAAGAGGGTGCTATCACACTCAAGATAACAGATGAGTACTACCGCAGCCTCCTTCTGATACTAGTAATACTACTACTACTACTACTGCCATAATAATAATAATACATTTCATTTGGAGCACCTTTCAAGATACCCTAGGAGAATTTACAGGGCAGAAGAGTAATATACCGTAGTAGTACTGCTACCACTACAGCTGCAAGACACAGACTGGTGGTTCATTGAGGTAAGATTTTCTGCAGTAAATGCTGAGTTTGGCTCATAAAGATGAACGTAACACAAACATGATCTGTTGTTTCAATTAATCAATGTCAAACAAGAGAAATGTAGGACTGCCTGTTGTTGGGAATTTCACCTCATATGGGCCTGTTGAAAGTACAGTAGTTCATCATAATAAATGTGGAAAGACATTTTCATCACAATGCAAAATACTACGTATTCTCTCAAAATGGCTAGATCTTCAAAAAAGACAATGTATCCAAGTAAGGTGAGGTTTTTGTTTTTTTTCAAATGTGAACCTTTCTCTCCTAAGAAAACTATAGGAAAGCAAAAATGATTGCCAACCTGTGCTCATTTTGCTGGTAAATTATATTTCTTTCAATGAAATGGGGTATTTTAAGTCTGCTTAATGTTTTGTTTTACAGTCAGTCTGAAGATGAGGGCTGCCATCTCACTGCTGACGCTGCTGTTCTCCATGTGTGGAGCGGAACCTCTGAGCACCCAGACTGAAGTCTCCAAGCAAGTTGACATCTATGCTGAGCTGAAGGAACTCAGAGACATGGTGGTGGAGCAGAGAACCATTCTGAAATCTAATCAGGACGAGCTGAAGAAAATGGAGGCTGAAAACGCAGCAATGAAGCAAAGACTTGTGACCAGTGAGCATAAGGTCGTAGCTCTGGAAAAGGTGACTGCAGCCCAAGAGAAGGAGATTAGAGCAGCACCCAAAGTGGCCTTCTCAGCAGCTCTGAACTCAGGCTACATACAGGCTGGAGCTACTGACTTGAATGTGGTCTTTCCTAGAGTCATCACCAATGTTGGAGGGGCTTACAGCAGTGTGTCTGGCTTCTTCACAGCTCCAGTCAAGGGGGTCTACTACTTCAGGTTCACTGTCAGAGATAATCTAGACTCTCGCTGGATGATCATTTACATGCATAAGAATGGAGAGGTGGTATTGGGGTTGGCTGAGTATGAATCTGATGGTCATCAGTCCTATCTGTCCAGCGGAGTGACTCTGCAGCTGGAGGTGGGAGATAAAGTCAACCTGAAACTTTCAGCAGGCTACAGGCTTTTTGATAGCCAAAATACACACTGTATCTTCAGTGGCTTCCTGCTCTTCCCTCTCTGAATCAAAAACAAGAGTGTTAACATTGCTAGGATATTAAACAAAAGTCCCAGCTTTGTAACACCAATGAAGGCTTGAATAAACAAAATGTGTTGCAATCATCTCTTGTTTTCTATGCACAAATACATTTCTATAATGTGACGTGTGTGCTTGCCCAGGTGAAACAGTAGTACAGTTGAGTATAATAGAAACACGACTGAAGTGTACTTAGCATGTTAAAAGTGCACTCATACTTTTGTGCTAAGAAAAAGTATGTTTACAATGTGCTTATTTGAAGTGTACTTTAAATTACAGTAGATGTAATTAAGTTGCTCTCAAATAAAGTAGATTTGCATACAATTGTCATAGCATACAGCTTTTGCACTTTTTGAAGGCACACTATGATTATACTTCACCCAAATGTCTTCAAAGTGTGATTTTATTAAGTGCATTTGAAGTACATCACTGATAAGTGATTATACTGTACTTTCTTAAGGTGGACCACGATTATATTTCACCAAAATGTCCTCAAAGTGTGATATTACGAAGTGCATTTGAAAAATATTATTATTGTACTATGGAAAGTGCAAAATTCATATTAAGCATGATAAGCATCGTTACCATAATTCAGCGGCACAACAGCACAAGTAGGCCAAATTAGCTAACATAGGCTACACGGCTATAAGGCTCCTTACTCACCTGAGAGAGAGAGAGAGAGAGAGAGAGAGAGAAAGAGAGAGAGAGAGAGAGAGAGAGAGAGAGAGAGAGAGAGAGAGAGAGAGAGAGAGGAGAGAATATGAGAGGGGATGGGGGAGAAAGGGAGGTGAGGCGAAAAGAGGAGAGGAGGAAAGAGAGAGATAGAGAGAGAGAGAGAGAGAGAGCAGAGTTGCCCAGCTGAGGCAGAGAGAGAGAGAAATCCAGAGTAGTTTATTTTATAATGAGTCCTTCTTAAGTAAATATAGGAATAACATAGGCGCCAAATGGGGGTGCAGGGTGGTATGGACCTTTTTTGCTCCCCCAAAGATAAAAGTTGAAAGACAAAAACACCCCAATAATGAAAAGGTTGATCACTGCGTTGTGTCTGTCTGAGCCTTTTTCCAGCGTGTGTGTTTCAGAATTCTATGGCTGTGATCCCCCAATGTTGACCTGCAGCTTGCACCAATGGTAATACATTTAACAATATCATAATTCAATCTTTATTCATCTCTGTAATGCTTTGGCAACACTACATGAAACGGTCATGGCAAAGCTTTTTCGTGTGTGTGTGTGCATGCATGTGCGTATGTGTGCGCACGTGTGTGAGTGTGTGCATGTGTGTGTGTGTGTGTGTGTGTGTGTGTGTGTGTGTGTGTGTGTGTGTGTGTGTCTGTGTGTGTGTCTGTGTGTGTGTGTGTGTGTGTGTGTGTGTGTGTGTGTGTGTGTGTGAGTGTGTGTGTGTGAGTGTGTGCATGTGTGTGAGTGAGTTTGTGCTAGTGGGCATTTATGTGAGAGGTGAAATGAGGACACGAGACACGAGTCCCACCTGCCCTCCACGATCAGCAATAGGTTTGTGCTTTCCCACAACACTGATAGCGGAATACACAGAAATGCTGCTGGAAAAAGCACATAGAGTACAGTATATCTGATCATCGTCCCTGGACTCAAAGTCACCCAAAAACTCCTTACATCATTTCTTTAGCATAAAAGAGGGAGACCAGACACACTCAAAGCCACAGACACCTCTGCTGCACCTCATCCTACTATCAGGACGTCTGCTACAGCCACTACTACTGCAAATAACAGACTGGTCATTCTTGAAGGTAAGATTACACACAGTAAATGCTGAGCTTAGTTTACATGTTAGTGAAGTGAACGTCAGCTGTGCCACAGTGTTAGACAATGTGCTGTCCTTTCTTTTAAATATTATTATATATTATTCATATTCATATTATTTTATTTTACATTAATATATAGTTTTGTTTTTATGTCATTCAAGTGCATAAGTCATTAAAGGGACACTGTGCAGGAAATGGTCAAAAAAGGTACTGCAAAATGTGTTGTCTAAGGTCAAATGTTATCTTTTCATGAAAGTTTACTAAGTAATAAATGAATATTCTATAGTATGGCCCAAGTACAGTCATTTTTGCAGCTAAAAATTGCTATTTCTGGAAATTCAAAATGGCGGACCATGGAGAAGATCCCCCTTTTCATGTATGAAAAATGTTTTTTTTTTCCAGTCATAATGAACATTTAGAATTTGATGGTGGTGATAAGTATTCATGAAAAAGGTAACATTATTGAATGGGTAGCATGAATTCTGAAAATAAACAACTACAAATCTCACACAGTGTCCCTTTCACTCCATGTCTCTCTAACTGTACCACTCTATGGTGTAATACTTCCTTCTCTGCAATGAGGTAATCAAAGGCTGTTTAATGTTTTTTTACATTAACCATGAAGATGAGGGCTGCCATCACACTGCTGGTGCTGCTGTTCTCCATGTGTGGAGCTAAGACTCAAAGCGCCCGGACTGAAGTCCAAACAGAGAGCCAGGACACTGGGGCTGCTGCTACTGAAGTCCAGGCCAAGAGCACTGAGGCTGCTGCTGCTGCTGAGGTCTCTACCCAAGTTGACATCTATGCTGAGCTGAAGGAACTCCGAGACATGGTGACGGAGCAGAGAGTTCTTCTGAAATCCACTCAGGATGGGCTGAAAGAAATGGAGGCTGAAAACTTAGAACTACAGACAGAGCTGGGAGCTGTGAAGACCAGACTGGCAAGCACCGAGACTGAAGTGGAGAATCTGCAAAACCAGATTAAAGCAGCACCCAAGGTGGCCTTCTCAGCAGGTCTGAAGGAAGAATACACACAGGCCGGTAATACTAACTTGAATGTGGTCTTTCCTACAGTCATTACCAATGTTGGACAGGCATACAGTAGTGTGTCTGGCTTCTTCACAGCTCCAGTCAGAGGGGTCTACTACTTCAGATTCACTGTCATGGATAAGCTAGATTCACGCTATATTCACATTTACATGCATAAGAATGGAGAGCTGTTACTACACAGTAAAAAAAGAACTGTTGTTCTTACGGTAGATTGCTGGCAGCAGTGGTTGCCAAAGTCTACCTTTAAACAAATAACGGTATATTTCCTTTTTACATTTTACGGTAAAATTATGGCAGCAGTGGTTGCCAAAGCCTACCGTTAAATAAATAACGGTATTATTATTTTTTACATTTTACGGCAAAATTATGGCAGCAGTGGTTGCCAAAACGTACCATTAAATAAATTACGGTAAAAACGGATTATACTCAGGTGAGTTCAATTATAGAGTTACAATCAGACCGCTGATTGAACTGATTATACTCAGGTGAGTCCAATTATAGAGTTGCAATCACAGACAACTGATTGGACTGATTCAACTCATTGGAGTCCAATAAACATCAACTTAATTAGATACCTAAATAAATGCCCAATTGCCAGATTGTCTAGTGCAGGCAGGTGGACCAGTCTAGTATCATCAATGAAGGGTATGCAAATCCAAGGCCTAAAAATAACCTTAAGGAAAATGAAGGCCAAAGCTAGCGGGGCAAGCAAGCTAACAAACAAGCTAGTTAGCAAGCCATGCAGCCACCCTTACAACGTGACCTGCTAACCGGGCCGGCCAGGCCGGGCCAGGCCGGGCCGGGCCAGGCCAGGCCAGGCGAGGCGAGGGCAGGCCAGCCGGCCAGCCGACCAGCCGGCCTTACAGCCAGCCAGCCAGCCAGCCAGCTAGCTAGCTAGCAACCAGTGAGCAGTACAATGCAACAGTCCCTGTTTAAATACATGTTCAAGTGAACCATGTGACCCGAGTGATGAAGCATTTGACAGGTGCAGGCAGTAAGTTAATCATTGCATGACAGCCCTTAGCACTCAGGTGAGGTCAGGAATTGATTGATAGATTGATTTGGATGGGGTAGAATGACAGTTTCAAATAGACTGGGCTACTTCTAAGAGACTAAATCAAGGGATTACTGTCCCAGGTAGACTTTTTCAGATTATACTAGCCTATAGGTATATTTTACACATTAAATGAGGCTAAACTGTAGGCTGTTACCGGATAAATAATAAGTTACAGTGAATTAATGCAAAATGTGCAAACTGTTGCCATTTGCAGTCCTTAACTGTTGCACAGTTTATTCAGTTGCCAGCTTCATTGTTGTCAAATCTACAACGTGGAGGCACCTGGAGCTAAGCAGACAGGCAATATGTTTTCTGTGGAGTAATTAATATTTAATTCATTATAACCTCCATTGCTTTCTGTTGGGTAGGAGGAATGCAAAAAAAGATATTCTGAATTTTGAAGAGGTTTACTGTGTCAATTTGCCTCTCAATCGAAAACTCTGATGGCAAAGCCTCAAAGTCCAATAAGGGAAAAAAATATTGTGGTGGAGAATTTTTCGCAGGATGAACTAGAACACATGCAAAGGGGTGTACTCTAAGTTAATACTCATTGATGGCTACTAATCAAATAGCGTGTTGACATCAAACTCTGCCTGTTACAACCAGCCTATCAGTGGTTTGACAAGTTACACCTGGAACAAGTGCAATCACAAGAGATCTATTGGACTAAACAGAGTTCTTTGTCTGTTGGTTCACAATTTGGTTCACTAACAGAGGATTGAGTTTGGTTCACTTATAGGGGACTCAACAAAAATGGCTGCTCATGTTGCTAAAACATTTGGAAATTGGGGAGGCGTGTTTTCATAACTCTCTAGGGAGTTAAACATTAACTCTCTAGCTCTCTTAGCTCAACAACTCGGATCCAGAGGAGTCAAATAACACTCTGTAGTGTTGCTACAACTCTTGATGTTTAGATTTTGGCTGAACACCAGTCTAACTCTGATCAATCTAACTCTGACAGATTAGCTGTGTACATATGTGTACACCAGTGAAAAATAAAGTCATGTACCGTTTCTTGACTACTTCATCTTCACTTAACGGTATTTTCCAATATTTTCTTTTCAGTGAACAGTTCAGTATTTTCTACATATTGACACCAGTGAAAAGTAAAGTTATGTACCGTTTCTTGACTACTTCATCTCACTTAACGGTGTTTTCCAATATCTTCGTTTACAGAGAACAGTCCAGTATTTTCTACATATGACACCTGTCAAAAATGAAGTTATGTAGCGCTTTTTGACTAAATAGTGGCTTGCCATATTTAGTACAGAGATAAACTGTTTTACATTTTACGGTCACTGACTGTTGCAATTTGACATTTTTTTGCCGTAATTTCAACAGGCATTTTTTACAGTGTAGGGTTGGCTGAGTATGAATCTGATGGTCTATACCACTATCTGTCCAGTGGTGTGACTCTGCAGCTGGAGGTGGGAGATAAAATCAATATGGTACTCAGAGCAGGTGGCAGGCTCTATGATACTACAAACAAGAATAACATATTCACTGGCTTCCTGCTCTTCCCTCTCTGAATCAACAATTGTGTAAAAATCGCTAGGATGTTAATCAAATGTCTCAGCGTTGTAACAACAGGAAAGGCCTAAATGAAGAGAATGTGTTGCAAATATCTCTTGTTGTCTGTGCATTAAATCATTTTTTCCCCTATAATGTGGACTGTGTGTGTGTGCATATGATTGTGTGTGCGATGCGTGCGTGTGTGGGCATTTGTGTTAGAGGTGAAATGAGGACATGAGACAGTCCCACCTGCAGTGCATGATGGGTAACAGGTTTGAACTAGTGGGCATATTGGGGTTGGGCGAGTATGACACAGATGGTAAACTGTCTTAGGTGTCCAGTGGTGTGACTCTGCAGCTGGAGGTGGGAGATGAAATCAACTTGGTACTCCCAGCAGGATACAGACTCAATGATAACATGTACAATCACTGCACCTTCAGTGGCTTTTTCTCCTGTTTCCTCTTTGAATCATCAACAATTGTGTTAAACATCTTGAAAGAGTCATAATAAAAAGCTATTCACGAGCTTTGAAACAGGCATGGCTTAAATAAAGGAAATGTGCTGATGTCTGTAGTTTGTGTTGTCCTGTCTTGTGATGTGTTGTACCGCAAATTGTCTTTTAGCGGACATTAACTTTTGTGATAGATTAGTTCCTGCTACAGTATTTGGTTAAATCAAAGGCAGAAGAGTAAACGGAGGGGGAAAATCCAAGTGGTAATTACCCATTTGGACACTGACACATTTACCCTCAAAAATAAAAACTGTTACTCATTAAGTGGGACAGGTCGGGCTTCATGTCATTTCACTGCACGCACGCACACACACGTGCCCTCCCACGCACATGCATGCATGCACACACATGCACGCATGCACACGTTTCATGGTATTTGAGGGCCCTAGACAAAGAGGGATTTGGGGCCCTTTTTTCTCTTTAAACAGACTGCCGTGAAGACTGAAGTGAGAAACTTGACCAATGAAAATACAACTCAAGATACACAGTTGACAGCCATGAGGACCAGTTTGGCAGTCTCTGAGGCTGAAGTTGGGAATCTGGAGAAGATTGCAGACAAGTCCAAGGTGGCATTCAGGTCTGAAAAACTCAGGACAGATACAGGCTGGGAGTAATAACTTGAACTTGGTCCTAATAACTTGAACTTGGTCACCAATTGTGGCCCTAAAGCAGCACAGCTTCTTCACAGCTCCCGTCAAGAGTGCTCTACTACTTCAGATTCACAGTCGTAGATGACCCGAGTCCTTCCTTGATGATTTTTAACATGTTTAAGAAAGGACGGCGTGCCGTCTTGTTAGGCGATCTTGAATCACAAGGTCACATGAGTACCCCACCTGACACTCCAGCCAAAATGCAAAAAATTTAATTCGGGTCAGTCGGGCCCCAAAGTGCCTGATCTCACGTGAAATTACCTGTAGTTAACATGGCACTTCCCGCAGACAACAGGGTCTATGATATCATTTTTACTCTTCATTCATCCTTGATTATGTCAGTCAATTTAAGTCACAAAGTGATGCTTTTTATGTTGTTTGAAAATTAGCTCTAAAAATTACACAAACAACATGGAACACAATCACTGTCTGAGTATGATTTATGAGATATTAAAATGTCAAATGTTGATGTTAAATGTTAAATGTTAAATATTTATTTGTACTGTATTTATTATTGACCACTTATTGTTACCAGTCCATCACTGTTATCTGTCATGTCTTGCACTTTATGTCAGTCTGTAAAATGTCAGTCTTGTATATGTCTGTCCTGGCATGGTATAGAGAGAAAACATAATTTCATTTCCCTTGTATGTCTTGGGCATATGAAGAAAGTGACAATAAAAGCTGACTTGACTAAAAAATTGAATATCAAAAAAGCTATATTTTGAAACAGCCAATACATTGTCCAAGCCTAGCCTGCAATGTCTGAAATGTTGGCTTTGATTATTGAGTCATTTCGGTGCAACTTGAAGATTGTGAGTAATGTGACTTGAAGCTTGAAATTATTTGTAGTAAAATAGTAAGTTAGTAAGTAAGTAAGTTAGGGTAATGTTAGTGGATATTACTGGATATGCCTCACAAGCTGTGTGTGTGTGTGTGTGTGTGTGTGTGTGTGTGTGTGTGTGTGTGTGTGTGTGTGTGTGTGTGTGTGTGTGTGTGTGTGTGTGTGTGTGTGTGTGTGTGTGTGTGTGTGTGTGTGTGTGTGTGTGTGTGTGTGTGTGTGTGTGTAGCTGAACCTGTCCTACTTGAGGAATAGTTTTTATTCTAAGGGTCAGAGTGTTAAGACACTTGGGGAGAAAATGGGGAATTCCCCCTTTGGATTTTCTCCATCCTCCGTTTCCTCTTCTGCCTTTGATATAACGGAATACTGTAGGAGGAAGTTCACCACGATAAACTCCAAACACATTACATACACATTATATTACACCTGGACAATGACGGAAGACATTTGGACATTGCACACCACAATCTACCTGGAAGCTCAGCCTGCCCCAAAGCCCTTGTAAACACTCAAGTATAAAAGAGGGTGATCACACTCTCAAAATCACAAGCAATACTGCTACACACTACTTCTACAATCAGCCTTACGACTACAGCCACTGCTACTGCTAAGGACGGACAAAGTGCTCTTAAAGGTAAGGTTTTAGCCAATTGGAGCCAATTTTGGTCCCCTAGGGGAAATTCTTTCTCTGCACTTTATCCCATTTGGACTACACAGTAAAAACTTACAAGGATTTCAGAGTAATTTACTGTGAAATCTCACAGTTAATTACTCTGATGTTCTGGTACACTATGCTACTGTGATGGTCACACGGCACACAGCAAATTAGTTTGAAATCATTGTATCACTTGCCATTTCTCACCTAACTTGCACATCACAGTATTGCACTGTGCTCTTCAAGGATAACCAGCATGCCAAAGTGATAAAGTAGGAAACATCACAGTTAACTACTGTGTGGGCGGAGTATCTATTGAATTATTAGTGCATTGGGGCACAACTTCAGTCATAGACAGGTTGGGCTCTTCATTACAATCACACCTTTCATTGACATTTTCAGCAAATTATTTCATTCTTAATGTCTTGTGGTATACATGTATACACCCATCATCAGTTGACTACGTGTTCCCCACTCTCTGTCAAATAACAGGAGAATGAGCTTTTATATATTGGGAGATATACATGACCATCTTCATGACGGTGGGAATATGGTCATTTTTCTTGTGTACCACTTTAAATAGTACAACCCCTACAATAAACTCAGAATATAACAAGGAGTAATATTTTGAAGCACACTTAAGATATTCCATCCAGATAAATGGCTCTCCATAAGTGCATTGCATGATGGGACACGATCTGAAGCCCATATGTCCTAAGCCCCTCCCCCTCAGGTTGTACATATTGACATGAGGAAGTGAGAAAAAAGGAGATGACCAAGCATGGGAAGACATGTAGCAAACAAGAAGTTGATGACTAAATAGTTTGCTGTAAATGTCCATGAACTCTCTGAAGGCCCAGGTTGTGCTATGTGGCAGCCTTGGCCTAATGGTTAGGGAGGTGGACTTAAGTTCAGTGAGTTGCAGGTTCATATCCCTCCAAACCCTACATTGCCCAAGGGACAGCAACCAACATTGTATAATTGTGTATCACTTTGAGTAAAGGCGTCAGCCCTCAACCCAACTGACATGCCTTCCCATTGAACTTTCGCCTACTTCAAGTGTGTAACAATATCTTACTGTGAACTCACAGGGAGTTACTGGCTACTAATTGCATTCATTTCACAGTAACATACTGTGACATTCTGCCATAATTTGTTACTGTGAAATCCAGAGAGACTTTTCGTCATATCACAGTTAACTACTGTGCTGTTATAACAGGTGTTTAGCGGCTCTTTGGCTGGCTAGCTGACAACTGACTCTTTTGGTTGGCCGGTGGACTGGTTTGTTGGCTGGCTAGCTATTTAGTTGGTAGTGAGTATTATGGTGGCAGGTATCCTTTTTGGAGTGTTGCTTACTTGATCAAGAACTTTCAGGTTTGTCTAATTATGCTCAGCCAGAGTATTCTATGCACACTGGTTAATGTACTATCATCCAGGAGACTACAACTATCAAATGGTAATAATAGTGCATAAATTGCAGATACTTGAGTTTCTCTGTGGTTATGGATAGTACGGTCTATCAATTCAATAGAGCAGTGCGATGGACTGGTTCCATGCCACAGTTGTCTCAGTCATGGTGGGGAATGGGAGGTGCCACAATAATATGGTAGCTACCTCTTTTGTGGTGATGAATGGAGGGGCAGGATCATGGTAGTGTGGGTAGGGTGACAGTAACTTACTGTGGTGTGGCCACAGTAAACTACTGTGAGAAGATCACAGTAAACTGTGAGGATGGCCACAGTAAACTACTGTGAAATGAATGCAATTAGTAGCCAGTAATTCCCTGTGACATCACGGGAATATTTTTTACTGTGTAGTGAATCACATTGAAGTACACACTCTAGTCCGTAGCAGTGGGCTGCCTGCTGAGCGGCGCCCAGGGAGCAGTGTGGGGGTTAAGTGCCTTGCTCAAGGGCACTTCAGCCGTGTTCCGGTCGGGCATTGAACCGGCCAACCCAGTGCTCTAACCACTGAGCCACGGCTGCCCTGAAGAGCTCAATTTATAAAGACTAAATGTATAGTCTAATGCAACATGTTAGTGAAATGTTCATGCAAACATGATGGAAACTCTTTATTTCACTACACTACAGACTTAGACAATGCATTTTTTTTCTCGATATACAGGTACATCACTTCACCGCTTGTTAATGTAAGCAAGTGAGGATGGTGTTTGGAGACTTGCGAGCGTCCCCCTCCAAACATTATGGTGGTTACCTTGTTCTGAACAGAAAGTATACTAAGAATACAAAGCAACATTGAAAAACATTTGCCAATGGGGGAGGATCTGACAAAACTAATGAGCAAAATAGCGGCAGTGTTAAAACATTTCCATCATTATTATAATATAACATTATAGTTTTATCAAATGGAATATGTATTTTTTTATTTATGTTACTTGATTTATTCCAATATCTAATTTGTTCAATTGTTTCGTTTTTTTTTGTTTTCTTTTACAGTGACTTTGAAGATGAGGACTGCCATCACACTGCTGGTGCTGCTGTTCTCCATGTGCGGAGCTCAGACTCAGAGCACCCAGACTGAAGTCCAGACAGAGAGCCAGAGCACTGGGGCTGTTTCTGCTACTGAATTCTCTAGGCAAGTTGACATCTATGCTGAGCTGAAGGAACTCAGAGACATGGCGATGGAGCAGAGAGACCTCCTTGATTCCACTCAGGATGAAGTGAAGAAAATGGAGTCTGAAAACGCAATACTACAGACAGAGCTTGCAGCTGTGAAGACCAAACTGGTGAGCACCGAGACTCAAGTGGAGAATCTGCAGAACCAGATTAATGCAGCACCCAAGGTGGCCTTCTCAGCAGCTCTGAAGGAAGAATACACACATGCTGGTGCTACGGACTTGAATGTGGTCTTCCCCAGAGTCATCACCAATGTTGGGCAGGCCTACAGCAGTATGTCTGGCTTCTTCACAGCTCCTGTCAGGGGGGTTTACTACTTCAGATTCACCGCTATGGACATACTACAGTCACATTGGATGGTTATTCACATGCATAAAAATGGAGAGTTGGTTATGGGGTTGGCTGAGTATGAATCTGATGGTTCACAGTCCTATTTGTCCAGTGGCGTGACTCTGCAGCTGGAGGTGGGAGATGTAGTAAATATGGTTCTCCCAGCTGGCCGCAACCTCTATGATAATTTTAAAAAGCACACCAGCTTCAGTGGTTTTCTGCTCTTCCCTCTCTGAATCAACTACACTAGTGTTGAATTTACTAAACCACTTTCCAGTTTTGTAACACCAGACAAGGCTTCAATAAAGAAAATGTGTTTGAAATGTCTCTCTTGCTTCTTAGAATTTCTATAATGTGTGACAACATGCGTGTGTGACAACATGTGTGTGAATGAGTGAGGGTGGGAAGGGAGAGGTAGACGTGACTGTGTGCCTGCCTGTGTGAATGTGTCCTGTGTTATTTGGTTCAGGTTTAGCGACGGTGCAGGGAAGGTCAAAGTTGATGACGGGTGTAAATAAATGGCACATATAAATGGCACAGAGCAGGTCATAGTATATGATGGGCGTAACATACAGTGTGTGTGTGTCTGTGTGTGTGTGTGTGTGTGTGTGTGTGTATGTGTTTTGCCTGGGTTAGTTTTGGGTTAGTTTGGCGATGGCACAGAGCAGGGTCCTGATATACAGTATGTGTGTGTGCGTGTGTGTGTGTGTGTGTGCGTGTGTGTGTGTGTGTGCGTGTGTGTGTGTGTGTGTGTGTGTGCGTGTGTGTGCGTGTGTGCGCGCGCGCGTGTGTGTGTGCGTGCAGTAATTTTAAAAAGCAAACCACATTCAGTGGTTTTCTGCTCTTCCCTCTCTGAATCAACAACAATAGTGTTGAATTTACTAAACCATTTTTCTGTTTTGTAACACCAGGCAAGGCTTCAATAAAGAAAATGTGTTTGCAATGTCTCTCTTGTTTTTCGAGACCTTATAATGTGTATGTGTGTATGTGCTTGTGTGCGTGTGTGTGTATGTGTGTGTGTATGTGTGTAAGTGAGAGTGAGTGAGGATGGAAAGTGGGAGGCAAAAAAAAAACAGACGAAGAGAGAGGTGTGTGAGCGTCCAGTATTGACAAAACAAGAGCAAGTCCAAGGATATGACGGGCGCAATATACAATGTGTGTGTGTGTGTGTGTGTGTGTGTGTGTGTGTGTGTGTGTGTGTGTGTGTGTGTGTGTGTGTGTGTGTGTGTGTGTGTGTGTGTGTGTGTGTGTGTTCTGTCTTACCTGGCCCGAGTTTGGCGATGGCACAGAGCAGGTCGTAGTTGATAACGGGCGTGGCGTCCTGAGCTTGCTGCCAGCCGACCGGAGGAGAGGGGGGCGGAGACAGCAGGAACTGCTTATCAGGCTTAGGGGGCTCCAGGCGAGGACTTCCTATATGGACAGACTACAGAGAGAGATATGGGGGAGAGAGAGAGAGAGAGAGAGAGAGAGAGAGAGAGAGAGAGAGAGAGAGAGAGAGAGAGAGAGAGAGAGAGATGTGAGGGAGAGAGAGAAGGGCAGTGACCATTAACTTGTACTAGGGATGCAAACGATTAATCGACTTCAATCATTTAGCAATCATCATTAGTGAAATTGCAGAGGAGACAACAAGCATCAGTATACTGTAGATATGTTACACTTACAGTGCTGCATATAAATTATCTATCAATGTGATTTTCTTCAATTAAGGTGAAAAAGGTAAAATAATAACATCAAATAATAACATAAAAACGCAACACTTCACCACACAATCCTGTGACGCATAATAATTGTGGAGAGAGAAGAGTGGATGGGATGCTGTCTGGGTGACGTAGCAAATAGCAATCCTTTAAGTAAAGTAGGGCAGGAGAACAGGCCAATTAGCCTACATAAAGGAAACAGCACTGGTGAATGGAGTGGAAGCTTCAAGAAAACAACAAACTATGAAAAACACATCAATCATTAACCACAAAATAACAGCCTGTTAGTTTGCTTTCTCCCTCCATCCATTCATTCATGCATTCATTCATTCAGGCAACAAAACAACCCAGTCCTTGAAGAGTGTTAGTCATGCCCGACACTTCAGCAGAGGGAATAATGGAGACAAAGGGGCCCTTCAATCAGCCCTTCAGCGTCGAGGGGTAAAAATAAAGCATTTAGTCTCTGAAGACGACGGAGGAGGCTCTGACAAGGAAAAAGGCCAAGAGGAACTTCAGTCTCGTAGTGTAAAAATAAAAGCATCTCTAATAATAATAATATAATCTCTCTAGACACTAGACTGCATTTAGCCCCACTGGAGGCAGGAGGAGAGACAGGAAACAGGGGAAGAGGAGGCGAAGGAAAAGAGGAAGGAAGAGAGGAAGGAAGGAAGAGAGGGAAGAGTCTGAGGTAAATAATCGATCGATTTAATCTAAAATTCACATAATCGATTCACAGGGCACAAAATCGATGTTTTGGTTCTTTTTGTTTAATTTAGGTATATGGAAAATACCCAGTAGGTATGAGTCAATTAGGCCTAGGCCTACTTATTACAATTTGGCAATCTGTTAACACAGTGACATTTTTATATAAAAATAGGCAACAGCATCTTTTCGGGGAAATCCTTGCACCAAGAAGGGAACGGATTGAATCGATTCGGAATGAATCGAATCGAATCAAATCAAATCAAATCGTGATTAATCGATTCAAAGCCCTAAGAATCGAAATTGAATCGATACAGGAACATGGCTGCGATACCCAGCCCTAATGAGGTGAAAGTGGAGACTGCAACAGGGAGGTGTATAAGATAAAGGGCTTTAGCCGCTCTCTCTGTGAAGACCAGAGGCTCTTCAGGGTTCTGGGCTAAAATACTGGTATTTAGGTGCTGTTTCCACGTAACAGGATATTTTTTTTAGCAGGGTATTTTTTCTCCTGTTTAGGTGTAAAAGCAACATGTGGATAAAAATACATCCTCCATTGAAACAAATGCATTTCAGCCCCCTAAATGGATATTTTTTTCTCCTGCTTTTTTTTATATCTGGATTTTAAATATCTGCTACGTGGAAACTGAAGGCCAAAACCAATGCGAAACCAATGCAACCAGGAGAAAAAAATATCCACATATAAAAATATCCAGCTACGTGGAAACAGCACCTTAGTCTCCCTCTCTCTTGCCGACTTCAGAGGCAGACACAGGAGAGAGAGGGACAGGTGAAGGAAGAGATAGACGGGGGTAGAGGTCCTGAGACATCAGTGTTCGGAGGTAAAAAAAAAAAAAAGCATTCAGCTGTATGTGTGTGTGTGTGTGTGTGTGTGTGTGTGTGTGTGCGTGTTTGTGTGTGATTACCTGTGCGAAGTAGAGTCGTACTTCCTTGCCCTGGAAGGAGGTCTTGTGCAGGGCTGCTCTGGCCTCGGCCGCTGCCAGCGCGTCGCTGAAGTTCACCCGCACGCGCCGGAAACTCTTAAAGAACTGGAAGGAGGCCTCAGGGTCGTAGGCACGGAACAACTCCTCAAAACTCGCCTGCAGAGAGAGAGAGAAGGAGGGAGAGAAGAGAGAGAGAGAGAGAAGGAGGGAGAGAGGGGGAGGAAAGGAGGGAGAGGGGGGAGAGAAGGAGGGAGAGAGAGAGAAGGAGGGAGAGAGGGGGGGAGGAGAGAGGGAGGGAGGGAGTAAGGGAGTGAGAGAGAGAAGGAACAAGGGAATAAGGGAGGAGGGATGGCAGAGAGAGAGAGAGAGAGATGGGGAGAGGAGGGAGAAAGAGAGAGAGATGG
>NC_085869.1:2727084-2729584 GCF_034702125.1 Engraulis encrasicolus | reverse complement strand
AATAGTTAGTTCATTTTATCTATTTATGAACTTTCCCTGTGATTTTCACATTAAAATAACTGTAGCAATATTAAGGGACAAAAAATGCTTGCCATTTGGAATATGGCAGGAGGGGGGTTGTGAAAGTATTCTCAGGTTCAAAATGGGATCCCAGCAGAAACATGTTGGGATGTGAATAAGTATAAAGCAATGTGGACAACACCAAGAGCGGCCTACTGTATGCTACCTGAGCGACGGAATTAATTGTTTCTCTATGCAGGGTAAGCGAACAAAGCGACTAAAGCGAATTCGCAAGGAGCGAAGACCCCTGAGCGAATTTCAGCGATCTACGTCAAGCTAATATTATGGTAATAAACTATGACGCGGTTAGGCGAATAACAATTGGAATGTTCATATCACTGAATGTCCCAGCCTAACAAGCCAGAGCCGTTATGCGATTAGCTAAACCAAAAATGTCACTCTGGACGTGAATAAAGTAAATTAATGGCAAAACCTTCTTCAGCGACCTCAGCTCCTTGGGTAGCGTAGATCGTTATTGGTGTGTACCCACGCAGCCTCAAGGCTCCATGACATAATCCGTCTGGTCTGACACATGACATCACTCCTGACACTGACGCCAAAGTGTGGCCTAGATCAGTGGTTTTCAAAGTGGGGGCCAGGGACCCCCTGGGGGGCCACGAGGAGGTGCTAGGCGAGAGAATAACTAATATACACCAAAATAAACCAAAATAAGCTTCACAATATTCCCATTGGTTAAGAACTGCATTATAATGCATCTCTGAACATTGAACAGACCTAGACTAATGGTTGTGAAAGGGTATGCACAAAAAGTGTATGGGGGGCCTCGTCATGTCGAAGTTTGGGAACCCCTGGCCTAGATCTAAGCCAAACATACAGCAGCCACTGTCTACCTGGCAGTAGGGTTGCCAGATGAGGCTGATGATTTCCAGCCCAAAAAATGCTCAAAACCCGCCTAGAAGCACAAAATCCCGCCCAATTCTATTGAATTCTATGGCAAGTTTGGGCGGGTTTTTCTGCTAAATGCCATTTTTACCCGCACAAGGCCATCCTAAGCAGCCCAATTGGGCGGGAAACAGTCCAATCTGGCAACACTGTCTGGCAGTAG
The DNA here is from genome assembly GCF_034702125.1 of Engraulis encrasicolus. Taxonomy (NCBI): domain Eukaryota; kingdom Metazoa; phylum Chordata; class Actinopteri; order Clupeiformes; family Engraulidae; genus Engraulis; species Engraulis encrasicolus. Next base: position 2,728,458 of record NC_085869.1, on the reverse strand, counting down.
GACAGAATGAGTTATTTACAACGGCAAAAACATTCTTCAAACTAGTGCGGCACTTAAACCAACCCTTCAACGCCAAACAAAGACCAAATGCAGGACTCTTCAACGCCAAACAAAGACCAAATGCAGGACTCTTCAATGCCAAACAAAGACCAAATGCAGGACTCTGTTGCCACCGCAGTGTGCTGTAGATAGACTGCATACTGCATGAGGAAGACAATGGAAGGCCTTCAGAGCCGTGGAGAGAATGACTCAGAGAGAGAGAGAGAGAGAGAGAGAGAGAGAGAGAGAGAGAGAGATGAGGCTATGATATGGAGATGCAGAGAGAGAGAGAGAGAGAGAGAGAGAGAGAGAGAGAGAGAGAGAGAGAGAGAGAGAGAGAGAGAGAGAGAGAAAGGAAAAAGTGACACAGGGTTGAGATAAGGAGGCCATAGATGCAGCAGAAGGACAGGAGTCAGTGAGACACACCAACACACATACTCACGCACAGCCACTTGTGTGCGTGCAAATGCAGATTCACACAAATGCAGTTCTGCGGTTACATGACTCTTGCCATCTGAGGCATGGGAACGCCCCTGCGTGACGTAGCCTAACGCAGCCCAGATGATGTAAATCAGGTTAGTTCTGGGGTGCTACCTTGCTACTAAAAAGGCACACCAAGTATGATTGAAATCGGTGTCGCTCGGTAATAGGTGGTAATACAAGGGTGGTGTGGTAATTAACCGTGTAGGACAGGGGTGGGCATATACTTTGGGCAAAGGGCCACATTGAGTTTTGATGTTTGACCGAAGGGCCAGGTATCGCAGGCAACTTCCCTGTGTCATTAATAAGCAATAATGTGTGCTGCTGACATAATTTGTTGTCTATTTAAGCCCCGCACAATGTAATGACATAAACGCGGATGAATGGAGTAGTCGATACAGCAATAGGCTAATCTGAAACCATTAGCCATTTGAAGAGTGTTGGGTAAGAGCGGCTCTTTGAATTTACAGGTTGTCTTTCTTGTAAGGCTCTGCGGGTAAGACGAAACAACTGTGCGGGCCGCATGTGGTCCCCCGGGCCTGTACTTGTCCATCTCTACGCTGTAGGAGGAGGTAGTGTAGGAAGACGAGGCCAAGAAGGGGGTTTGGTCTCACCCTGAGGCTGATTAAACTCACCAGAGTGTAGTTCACCCACGGTGCCACGGAGCACTAGAGTGCCATGAGAGGCAATCAGGGACATTATACTGTAGAACGACTCTATACTCACAACAGACACACAGGCAACAGAATTCTATGATACTGTGCTACTTTTTCAACTGGCCGTGTGCTTAGAGATTGTTTTATTGTGAAAAAAGTGTGCCTTGGCTGAAAAACCATTGCCTTACACTCAAGCCTG
>NC_085869.1:2684584-2714584 GCF_034702125.1 Engraulis encrasicolus | reverse complement strand
ATGGTGTCCGTCCGTGCTACGTACAGCACGAAAGTGCACTTAATTTAAAAAGCCTGGATGATAATACATTTCGTGTCTGACATGGACTGATGTAATAATACACCATGAACTTATCGGACACAAATAGATCACAACACAATACCATTTGATCATTGGATGTTTTAAACTAGCTCGGTAAGCTAAGTTGAGCATTTTACAGGACCAGATAGTCACACGCTATTATCAGACCACTACTGTAGGTGTAGAATGAAATTGCTGCCCCAATTTCTAATAAGACACATGCCATTAAAAACGAGACATTTGGGAGCTTTGAAAGTCTTTGAGTAGCTTACTAAATAGATGGGAATGGCATAGTCTACCAAGCTAGTGGCTAGCTAACCTGTCGTCAATAACACAGAGCTAGGTATCCAGTCTTAATATAACCATTTAACTAACAAGCCCCAAATGGCTCAACATTTCGCTGGTTGATCAAGGAGGGCCATGTGGTTGAAAACGAGGCATTTTTGAACTGTATAAGTGAAAACACGATTTATTAGGACACTTGTTTGTGGCTGTGGTCATCACATGCATTCACTGCTACGACGGCTCGAATTTGCCGCTCCACCTACAAAGGGGCCCTCGCTGGCTAGCTAACCTGTCGCCAATAACACAGAGCTAGGTATCCAGCCTTGTATTATATGCCTGCCCCAAATTCTAATAAGATCCATGTCATTAAAAACGAGACATTTGGGAGCTTTGAAAGTCTGTAAGTCGCTTACTAAATAGATGGGAATGACACAGAGTCTACCGAGCTAGCGGCTAGCCAATCTGTCGCCAATTACACAGAGCTAATATCCAGCCGTGTATTAGTTATGGGTATACAGCTAGCTAGCTAACACCGAACATGCCATGTTGACAACAATCATAAATATAGCCATTTAACAAGCCCCAAATTGCTCAACATTTCGCTGGATGATCAAGAAGGGCCGTGTGGTTGAAAACGAGGCATTTTTGAACTATGTAAGTGAAAACACGATTTATTAGGAAACTTGTTTGTGGCTGTGGTGATCACACGCATTCACTGCTACGACGGCTCGGAATTGCCGCTTCACAAGACAGCTGTGACGTTACACAGAAGTGTGTGGGGATTGGTTGTTTGCCATCCAATTGCGTGGCGTTGAGTGCTGAAGCAACCGTTTATCCCGCCCACACTGCTGCCCAGCCCTCCTAGACCCTGGTACAGCTTTTTGCTGTACGGGTCTGGCTCGCTAGGCTAGGAGTTTTTAATAATGAACTGCGTTACGTGGCGATATTGCTGGCTAGTTCTGGATGCTAACAGGAGGTGATGTGGAAGTTCAGCCTGGAGAAACGCCGACGTGATTGACAAAAGACAGCGCACTCTACTCATAGTAAGTCACATTGATTGTGTGTGTGTGCGCGCTTGCGCTTGTGTGTACTACTATGCCTCAGTTGGTTGGTTTGGAATTCACCCGCCGTGGTGTTTTGTTTTGTAGCCAATTCAGTTTGAGATGCTTGCTGCTCGCCGTCCAATACCTCATGTGCACACGCAGTTGGTGGTGTGGCGGTGGTGGCATTTGGGCAAAATGATACACTGCAATCTTACTGTCTATTTTTATTTGTGTCGTTGAACTTTGATCTGTGTTTGGATTCCCTGATTGACGCTCCCAACGCAGGACGCTCCCCTGTCGGCTCGCTCCCACTAGCCAGACTATCGGCCCCACCGCCATATAACGGAGCTAGTTATCTTTTTGATGTTAGTTTTTTGTTTCTAACCCTAACCCTAACCCTAAACCTAACCCTAAATTGCTTGTATGTGGCAGTGTATGATAATACGTGAAATATAATCGGGTGGGACTACACGTCCGGGAGTGATAGAAAAACCTGGGACTACACGTCCGGGAGCGATCTCAGTTGGGAGTGTCCATCTACCACCGTGTGTTTGCCACTGCAATGGTCTGGGTAGAGAGAGAGAGAGAGAGAGAGAGAGAGAAGCCTTTGATGCCCATGTGTAATTGATTGATGTGCATGTGAAGATTGCAATGTTGAATATGTCAACATTGAATGCTGTCTAAATGTCTAAAGCAAAACTTGGCCCAAGCACATTATGTTCAGGAGGTCTTCTGACTGTTGTAGAGAGCTTAGTTTTTGAAATGTGTATCTGTGATACAGAAGATGCTGTGAGCTAAGCATCTCTAAGCAAGCCTATTAGGCTATTATTATTATTTTTCAAGGGGGGGTACACACTTGGGTGGGCCGGTGGGCCGATGGGCCCCCTAGCTAACTTCGCCTTAGGCCCCCAAATTGCTAAGTCCGCCACTGGATGGGAGTGAGGTTTAAGGGGGAGAGTGTAACGGAGGCTAACTATCACAGAATTGGCGTGGAACGTTGGTAAACCTCCCTGTGACAGAGCGCGATGCGTCTGCCACTGTAACAGCGGTTTCCTCCGCTGCGCAATGTTTCAATGGTTCAAAGTGAACGGACTCAAACACAGTTTCAGTGGACATTAAAAATACAAGATGTGTTGTATGCATTTGCTGTTGGTTATCTGTGGGCATTTATCCATGTTTGGGGGTTCGGGTATCTTGGTACACTGTCTCAGTTTAAAATGTGAAATGTTTGTTTGAACACGTGTAACATGAGAAACAAAAGACGCAACACAGAGTAAATCGCTATGGCGATATTTCATAACTTTATTGGTAAGCGATAGCAATGTAATGGTTCTTCTTAGTGCGCACAAATTTAACATCAGAATCTTTTCTTGCTATAGTTAACTATCATTATGGTACGTGGAAATGTTTGTAGCCATTTTACCTGTTGCAGTCTTCCGGAGGCGTGTGATCAAACAGAGCGCAGGTCAGCCGAGTCTTTTGAAGGCTCCGCCCGTGGTGCGCGGCAATAGTTAATTGGTCCAGGAGTTATTTTATTTTCTAAAACTGTTCTAAGTATTTTGTGTACGATGTAGCTACTTTGTGTCATTGGTAATTTGTAATGCATGCAGGGGAAATGTTTGAACATGTGTAATCATGCTTTGTTTAGTTGATTGTTTTAATCAGCAGTATGACTGACGCAAGTCTTTTAAATATGGGCTGCGAGAGTCAGTAGGGAGATCGCCTCTGTAGCGAGAGGACGCACTGACGTGAGCTCTGCCAATTCAGGTCTGTGATCCGAGACTTTTGAAAGCCTAGCTTTGTGGGCCTTGTCCCTGTCTTTTTGTTTTGTCCGTTTTTGCTTCAGTGTTTTGTTTGTCAAGTCTTTTAAATCATATGCCGGTAAGAAAAATAAAAAGAATATTTTTGCACGAGAATTTTCCCTGACTTTGCTCATCATTTTGGCTGACTACCCCAACTGCTCGGCACACTCTATTACATTTGGTGGCAGCGGAAACTACTAGTGTGCACAGTCAGCCTTAATGATAGCAATGAAGGGAAAATCAAGAAAAGGGCAAACTGCTGAAGCACCCGAGGAGGAAGATGATGCTCCTCAGCAGACATTGGAGAACTCTGTGCAAGAACTTCAGTCCATGTTCCAGGCGTTTATGAAGACACAGCAGAAGCAAGAAGAACGGGCACGGGAAGATCAAGCAAGGCAAGAACAGCGCTGGCGAGGAATCGCGCACCAGTTCAGCATGCTTCAAGATGAAGTGCGGCAGGAGCGGCGGGAGGTCAGCAGAGACCGTGGCAGATCCAGACTGAGGGCAGAGCAACAGGGTGCCTCACTTTCAGCCCCTGTGTCAACAGCAGTAAGTCCAGCGCACGCCACTCAGAGGGAAGTCCAGGCGGAGCTGCAGAGGTGGGCATCGGAAGACCAAGTCCCAGGAGGAGCGATGGCTATGCCAGCGGCGATGTGGGTCCAAGCAGCGGCGACGGCAGCTCCAGGCGCGGCGACAGTACCAGGTCCAGCGGCGATGGGGGTCCAAGCGGCGGCGACAGCAGGCCCAGGCGTGATGGCGGTACCAGGTCAACCGGCGATGGGGGTCCAAGCGGCGACGGCAGGTCCAGGCGCGGTGGCAGTACCAGGTCCAGCGGCGATGGGGGTCCAAGCGGCAGCAGCGGCGACAGCAGGCCCAGGCGTGATGGCGGTACCAGGTCAACCGGCGATGGGGGTCCAAGCGGCGACAGCAGGTCCAGGCGCGGTGGCAGTACCAGGTCCAGCGGCAATGGGGGTCCAAGCGGCGGCGACGGCAGGTCCAGGTGCAGCGGCAGTACCAGGTCCAGCTGCGATGGGGGTCCAAGCGGCGGTGATGACTGCAGTCCCAGGCATAGCGATGGTTCCAGGTCCAGCAGCACAACCGGCGATGGGGGGCCAAGCACCGTCAGTACAGCAAGGTACTCCTCAAGTCGCAAGCTGGAAAGGACCTAAGATGCAGAAATACACAGATGATGAAGACATTGAACATTTTCTCACGACGTTTGAACGCATTGCTACAGCTAGTTTGTGTCCCAAAGCACAATGGGCACTCCACTTAGTTCCACTTCTCACCGGCAAGGCAAGAGCAGCGTACATTGCCATGGATTTCACAGATGCAATGGACTATGACAAAGTCAAGGCCATAATCCTGGAGAAATTCGAGATCAACCCAGAGACCTACAGGCAGCGCTTCAGGTCAACCCAGATGCTTCCGGATGAGTCGCCGAAAGAACTGTTCACCAGGCTGCGGGAGCTGTACGAGAAATGGACACGTCCACAACACCACACCAAAGAACAGATCAGCGACATGCTGGTCTTGGAACAGTTCCTGAGGATGGTGAGCAGCGACGTCCGGCTCTGGATAAAAGAACATGACCCGAAGACGGCGAAAGAGGCAGTGGTGTTGGCAGAGGCCTTCATGTCGGCGCGACGAGGCTCAAGACCACAGCAGACGGTCGGGGGGAGAGACGGCACAGCTGCACGGTCCGGTAAGTCTGAGGGTGGTTGGCATGGTGGTGGTGGTTTTAAAAGCCCTAGGCCCAACACTGATGATGTGCGATGTTTTTACTGCAATGAGTTGGGACACATCAAACTCAATTGTCCCAAGAGAAAGCCTAAAGCGTCCAATGTGTCTGTTGTCCCTAATGCTAGTGGGGGGGAGGCCACACTAGATGAGGGGGAGGCTATCACAGTAGTGCGGGTTAATGGGAAGCAGGTCCAAGCCCTGGTAGATACTGGGAGTAGCCAAACTATTGTAAGCGCAGATCTTGTAGCTCAACACAGTACACCTACAGATGGGAGGGTGGTTATTAGATGTGTTCATGGCGATGAGCGGTCTTACCCTACGGCTGAGGTTCATCTAGAGGTTGACAATGTGTTGTACATGCTTACTGTTGCTCTTGCAGAGAAGCTGCCATACCCAGTAGTATTGGGCAGGGATATCCCAGACCTTGCGGCTCTTGTAGAGGGCCAGAGCTGTAATATGGCTGTTACACGTGCACAGGCACAAAAGACGCACAGAGACCCAACATGGGATGTGTTACCCTGTCCTGACGTGACGCGTAAAACGCGAAGTCAGAGAAGGTCCGACAAATTTAGAGGCACCAAGCTAACTGAAACTGTTCCTCAACCAAAGCTCGATGGTGGGGTGAATGTAACTATTCCCTCAGACATAATCCAGGCACAACGGTCTGACAAAACCTTACAACCATGTTATGCTGGCTTGGCTGCAGATGAAAATGGGGATGCGGTAGGCCCCAAATTTAAGCTCAAGTCTGGCATTTTGTATCGCTATGGAGATGATGGAGAACAGCTTGTGTTGCCAAGGTCCCTGAGAAAAACTGTTATGGAACTCGGACATGCTAGTGCATGGGCCGGACATCTCGGCCAGAACAAAACATGGGACAGAATTGTTGACCGGTTTTACTGGCCAAAGATTTACACTGAGGTGATTAACTTCTGCAAAGATTGTCCTGAATGTCAATTGACTGCTCCAGGCAGGAAGGGGGACAGAGTGCCGTTAGTCCCTATGCCTGTGATCGATGTCCCTTTTAGCAGAGTGGCAATGGATATTGTTGGCCCCTTAGAACGCAGCCGTAAGGGTAACCGCTACATCTTGGTCATTTCAGATTACGCCACACGATATCCAGAAGCTTTCCCATTGCGTAACATCAAAGCTAGACAGGTAGCTACTGCTTTCCTCCAGTTGGTCACGCGGGTGGGCATTCCCAAAGAAGTACTTACAGACCAGGGGTCAAATTTTACATCTGGTCTCATGAAAGATGTGTATAAGTACTTGGGCATTAAGGGCATTAAAACCACGCCATACCACCCTCAGACTGACGGCCTTGTCAAGTTCGTTTCAGACTCTGGGTCCGATTGGGATGACTGGCTGCCTTACCTGTTATTTGCTTACAGAGAGGTCCCACAAGCATCGACGGGCTTCTCTCCTTTCGAGCTCCTTTATGGCCGGCAGGTGCGGGGTCCACTCGACGTCCTAAAGGAAGCATGGGAGGGAAAAGAGCCAGAGCAGAAGGTGAGCGTCTTGACGTACGTCTTGAAGATGCAAGACCGCATGCAGACCTTGACGGAGATGGTGCAGGAAAACATGCAAGCAGCCCAGGCCAAGCAGCGGAGGTGGTATGATGCGTCAGCCAGAGACCGGTCCCTCCAGCCTGGCCAGCAGGTGCTGGTGCTCCTGCCAACGTCTGAGAGCAGCCTCCTGGCGAAGTGGCAAGGCCCCTACGTCGTCCAGCGGAGGATGGGCAAGGTCACCTACGAGATCGAGACACCGGACAAGAAGAAGCAAAAGCAGATCTTCCACATCAACATGCTACGGGAGTGGCATGAGCGAGAGCAACCCGTTCACAACCTGTTCGCCAGAGCGGTGGAGGAAGAGGAGGAGGCCGAAGAGCAGTACTTCCCAGTCCAGCAGCAGGAGGAAGTGGAAGACCTCGACCTGAGCCACCTCTCTGACAGCCAGCAGGGGGAGCTGAGAGCCTGCATACCAGAGGGGGTGGTCAAGGGCACCCCTGGCAAGACAACGCTGGTGCAGCACAAGATCCAGCTGAAATCTCCTGGTCCGGTACGTCTCCCTTGCTACAGAATTCCAGCACAGCTTCTCCCAAAGATCAGGGGGGAGATCGACAGCATGTTGAGCATGGGGATCATCGAACCATCAACAAGTGAGTGGTCAAGTCCTGTAGTGCTCGTGCCCAAGAAAGATGGGTCCTTGAGATTCTGCATGGACTTCCGAAAGGTAAATTCACTTTCTACATTTGATCCGTATCCCATGCCACGAATTGATGAACTGATTGACAGGTTGGGCAGCGCCAGGTACCTGACGACCCTTGATTTGAGTAAGGGTTACTGGCAAGTGCCCATGTCTCCAGAGTCCAAACCATTGACTGCTTTTAAGACTCCTTTTGGTTTTTATCAGTTTTGTTTTATGCCCTTTGGCCTGCAGGGGGCGCCAGCAACATTTCAGCGCCTCATGGACCGGGTGTTGAAAGGGGCGGAGACGTTTGCGGCGGCATACCTTGATGATGTCGTCATTCACAGCCGCTCCTGGGAAGAACACCTGGTCCATGTGGAGGAGGTGCTGAGGCGCTTGCAGGAGGCCGGTCTCACGGTCAACCCTTCCAAGTGTGCTGTGGCTCAGAGAGAGGTGCAGTACCTGGGCCATGTCATCGGCGGAGGCGTGGTGAAGCCGCAGGTGGGCAAGGTCAGCGCCATTCTGGACACCCCTGTCCCGAAAACCAAACGCCAGGTCCGCTCCTTTCTGGGGGTGGTCGGTTGGTACAGGCGGTTTGTCCCACAGTTTTCCACCAGGGCGGCCCCACTGATTGAGCTGACCAGAAAGTCTGCTCCCAATCGTGTGGTCTGGACAGACCACTGTGCCACGGCCTTCGATGATCTGCGAACCTGCTTGACCAAAGACCCAATCCTGCAAAGTCCCGACTTCAGCCAGCCTTTCCGGGTGCAAACTGATGCATCTGGGACGGGGCTGGGTGCAGTGTTGCTCCAGGGGCCACCTGGGGAGCAGAAACCGGTGGTGTTCCTGAGCAGAAAGCTCTTTCCACGGGAGATGCGATACTCCACTGTGGAGAAGGAGGGTCTTGCCATCAAGTGGGCATTAGACTCCCTCAAGTACTATCTCATGGACAAAGACTTTGTGCTCGAGACGGATCATCGGGCCCTTCAATGGCTCGATAAAATGAAGGACACCAACTCCAGGGTGACGAGGTGGTACTTGTCACTGCAGCCCTTCAGGTACTCCATCAGGTATCGGGCTGGCCCAGAGAACATTGTGTCAGACTATCTGTCCCGAGTGAATGAGGAGGAGGTCTAGGCTTGAGGGGGGGGTAATGTGACAGAGCGCAACGCGTCTGCCACTGTAACAGCGGTTTCCTCCGCTGCGCAATGTTTCAATGGTTCAAAGTGAACGGACTCAAACACAGTTTCAGTGGACATTAAAAATACAAGATGTGTTGTATGCATTTGCTGTTGGTTATCTGTGGGCATTTATCCATGTTTGGGGGTTCGGGTATCTTGGTACACTGTCTCAGTTTAAAATGTGAAATGTTTGTTTGAACACGTGTAACATGAGAAACAAAAGACGCAACACAGAGTAAATCGCTATGGCGATATTTCATAACTTTATTGGTAAGCGATAGCAATGTAATGGTTCTTCTTAGTGCGCACAAATTTAACATCAGAATCTTTTCTTGCTATAGTTAACTATCATTATGGTACGTGGAAATGTTTGTAGCCATTTTACCTGTTGCAGTCTTCCGGAGGCGTGTGATCAAACAGAGCGCAGGTCAGCCGAGTCTTTTGAAGGCTCCGCCCGTGGTGCGCGGCAATAGTTAATTGGTCCAGGAGTTATTTTATTTTCTAAAACTGTTCTAAGTATTTTGTGTACGATGTAGCTACTTTGTGTCATTGGTAATTTGTAATGCATGCAGGGGAAATGTTTGAACATGTGTAATCATGCTTTGTTTAGTTGATTGTTTTAATCAGCAGTATGACTGACGCAAGTCTTTTAAATATGGGCTGCGAGAGTCAGTAGGGAGATCGCCTCTGTAGCGAGAGGACGCACTGACGTGAGCTCTGCCAATTCAGGTCTGTGATCCGAGACTTTTGAAAGCCTAGCTTTGTGGGCCTTGTCCCTGTCTTTTTGTTTTGTCCGTTTTTGCTTCAGTGTTTTGTTTGTCAAGTCTTTTAAATCATATGCCGGTAAGAAAAATAAAAAGAATATTTTTGCACGAGAATTTTCCCTGACTTTGCTCATCATTTTGGCTGACTACCCCAACTGCTCGGCACACTCTATTACACTCCCTCCGATAGCCTCATACAGTCTCGTGCCGTTGGGCTGAGAGACTAGTCTCTTGGCCCAGCGGTATCGTACTGTGACTCCCATTGCCGAACCGTTGTAGTTGACGAGGTCGCACGTTCGATCCCCGAGGGGGGTGAACAGGTGCAAGATGACCTCCGTCACAGGGGCACGTAGAAATGGGGCATTGCACAAGAATGGGAAATCCAAAGGTTAACAGATGACATAATTCCATAATCTGGTCAGCAACAGTATGGTATTTTTCATAGATAATGTCCTGTGGATTTCTAGCAATATTAGCAAACTATTAATGGGAAATCTAGCAATATAAATTGTCCGGCATTTTTTTGTCCTTACTGCTGAAAAGGTTTGGGAACCAATGTCTTCCAGTCCACACATTTGCAGTGATTTCTCACAGTAGTGAGTAGCTTGGCTGGGGAAATGTGTGGGTGCTGTGGGCGTACGCTTTGGCATTGCTGGCTCCAGAGAGCAGCAGGATGGAACAATGGGCATTTGAACTGAAGGAGCTATAGTTTCACATTTGAATCACATGTAATTTCTTCCAGTCTGTTTGTTATGTGTAGGAACTGTGTGGGGGTGCATTGGCCCTGCCACAGCGGGGCAGCAGTGAAGTATTGGGTTGAAGGTGAAGATTGTGCACATCCCAGGAAAAGGTGCAGGACAAAGGTTGACTGTAATTTTCGGAGTGAGGCGTCCGCACACTTACAATCTTTTAGTAGTTTTTTTTTTATTTCATGGCTGGATTATGATTTTTTTTTTTTTTAAAGGGATTTTAAGTGTGCAGACTTCTCTTTCCGAAAATTGGTAGTAAAGTATGGTCACGGCAGGCTACCGTGAGCAGTTACAACTGGGTATTTGAGGAAGCTCGTTTCACACTGGCCTGATTTCTTCCAGTAGGTTTTGTTCAGCTGTTGTGCGGGCTTGATATGGTGCTATCGAAGTCCAGATTAACACACAGGCTGGATATGGCTGCCTAGGGGCCCCAATCTGCCAGGGGGGCCCCTTTTAGGCCAAAAGTGAAAAACTTTTGAATTGTGACGAGAAGCAATATTTAACGATTTTTGTGTCATGTTGAGTGCAGTTTTGAATCTATTTGATACTCCTCTCCACAGTTAGTAGGTATGTTATCCTTAATTCCTAGCTCATAATTATGACACCGTCTACGTACATTTGTTGTAAAATTTGCCTTCCAGGGGGTCCCACAACAACCTGTAGCCTAAGGGGCCCCGGGCTATCTTAATCCAGCCCTGGTGTTATGGTAGTGTATTTCCACGGAAGGCTACCGAAAGCAGTTACAAGCAATAATTAATTCATATTTAATCAATACAAGTGTGGAACTGGCATTTGCTGTACCAACTGACGTCTACTGCTAAAAGAAAACCCACCAATGACGTCACTATCTGATAACAGAGGACCACTCTGCTGGAAATACAGGCACCGGATTGGTGGAGAGGAGGCAGTGGGGGGAGGGGCCAACTCCATCGGATGGTACTGATGAGACTGAGTATGTGGCAGGCTGACCTGCCAATCACATACAGGAGGAAGGCTTCTTTGTGTGTGCTGTTTGTGCGTGTGTGTGTGTGTGTGTGTGTGTGTGTGTATGTTTCATAATAGTGAATGAATATGTTTGGCTTGCAGGTGTTTAAGTACTTCCTCTTTCAAACACTGTGCAAGGACACCTCATAATTTAACTTCCTGCATCACACACACACACACGCACACGCACACGCACACACACACACACACGCACACACACACACACACGCACACGCACACGCACACACACACGTATCTGCCAAAGAAAGTCACAAGATCCCTTTTCCCCTGCCTCTTACTGTAAATGACTCAATACAATGTTTCCAGTGTATTTTAAAACCGGAGACCTGCCGCCCCTCACACCTCTGTGTGCTTTTGTCATGCAGGGCTTATTGACAGGTCAGGGACAGAAAATAGTAGGGCTAATCGTGACTAATCGACTATAAAAATTTGTCGCCAAGAATTTTCATTGTCGACTAATCGTTTCATTTAATTTAATGCTCTTTTACTTACTTTACTAATGCTTTATTACTTAACTGAAACCTAAAATTGCCCAGCATGTATGAATTGGATGTTGTATCTTGGAGTAAATAAGCTACTATCATGATTTAAAGGTCATTGTGAGCTGTAAGAATTTTTTCACTTCCCTCCGCTAGAGGCCGGGAAGGGTTGTGGGAGGTTGGCGCAAGTCTATTTTTTCTTCGCGACTAATCGTGACTACAGCTATCGATTAGTCGACTATTGAAATAATCATTAGTTGCAGTCCTAGTAAATAGTTAATGTTAATGTATTTAAGCAATATGACACGAGTGGGAGTGAGGTTGTTCTGGGACACCCTCACGGGTGTGATTCGCCGCAGGCACGAAGCCGCAGGCTGAGTGCCGTAGGTAATTACACCCGTGAGGGTGTCCCAGAACAACCTCACGACCACAAGTGTTATATTGCTTTTATACAATAGTTCCTTTGCTAACACAATTAGTTCATTGAAAGAAATGTTAAATTATTTTAATTACTTTATTTTATTGTTTATTTGCTTGTTCCTCCGCTCCGGAAAAATAGTTCCACTTATTGTCTTTGGTTGCTGCGCAACGCGCACCACGTTGGTTACGGTTACTTTGTATCGTTGGTCGCGGAGTGATTATTAGATGTGAAGAGTCATTCATAGAGTGTTGGAGGATACCCTCACTCCTAGTGACGTGTAGAACGCCTCTTGTCCAATCACAATTTGTGAAATAATTCGACCGGATCTAACTATTGTATAAACTGTAGTATAGCGTACAGTATAATGTAATGTACAGTTAATGTATTCAATTGAGAGTGAATGTAAATTATCTTTGGTTAAATAAGCTTAAGATATTTTTGGTTTGTAAAATGAACTACTGTACTGGTGTGTTATAGCATGACAAATACCTTACATATTTACTGCGGTGCTTGACTAGAAACATTTTGAAATTCAACGTGTGTGTGTGTGTGTGTGTGTGTGTGTGTGTGTGTGTGTGTGTGTGTGTGTGTGTGTGTGTGTGTGTGTGTGTGTGTGTGTGTGTGTGTGCATGACAGGTGACCTCGTCTGTGCTTTGTCATGGAAGCAGGCAGGTTAAAAAAAGAAAGGTTGAACACATCACTGCCCCACAAATCTACAAAATAATTTGCACTGAAGCACTACTCACACACAGTCTGTACTATGTACAAACTCACACACGTCTCCACCAATGCGACTAAAGGAGAATCGAACAAAAACAGAACAAAAGCTCCTCAGAAACAGCGAGAGGCGTTTTGCTAAAAAAAAAATCTTTGCAAGCTGCAACAGCGGTCTGGTCCGTCTCTGAACAGCTTTGCGTTTCGTACAAGACATTTGTACTCATGGATGCATCACACACAGAGAGAGAGAGAGAGAGAGAGAGAGAGAGAGAGAGAGAGAGAGAGAGAGAGAGAGAGCCAGGAAAGAAACAGACAGATGGCGAAAAAACGAAGAGAACCAAAAATGAGCAGTGAGAGCAGCTTGTGAGAACTGACAGAACGAGAAAATGAGAAAATGAGCGCTAAGTGGTTGCATGCACTGTTCACACGCACGTACGCGCGCAAGCACGCGCGCACACACAGAAAATGAGGGCTGTGTGGCTGCGTGCACTGTTCAAGTCCCAGTCAGACGATGCGCAACCACAATCATCCATCTGAATGACACACACATACACACATGCACGCACACACGCGCACACACGCACACACACACACACACAGGTGCTGACGCTGGGAGCCAAAAAGCCTCCAAGTACTTGGATGACTGTGGGGGTTTTATTGTGTGTATGTGTGTGTGTGTGTGTGTGCATGTGTGTGTGTGTGTGTGTGTGCATGTGTGTGTGTGTGTGTGTGTGTGTGTGTGTGTGTTAGTAAACGTGGTTGTCAAATGGAAATTGGGGGAGGAGGGATGTTGACCACACACATGCACGCACGCACACACACACACACAGGTGTGTAGGGGGTCAACAACAGGTGGATGAGGGGCTACTCGTGCTGCCGTTCTAGGCTGCCACTGGACTAAATTACACACGCCTGTCCTGCACTAGACTCCTCTCATACACACCCACCCACTTCTAACCACATCACACACTCTTACACTGTCGCCCTGGCCCTACCGTCAGGGTTGCCAGATGAGGCTGATGATTTCCAGCCCAAAAAAATGCTCAAAACCCGCCTAGAAGCACAAAATCCCGCCCAATTCTATTGATGTCTATGGCAAAAATTTGGCAGGTTTTTCCTGCCATTTTTACCCGCGCACGGCCATCCTAAGCAGCCCAATTGGGTGGGAAACAGCCCAATCTGGCAACACTGCCTACCGTGGCTGATGTGGTAGGGCACACGTTTACCACTCAGCCGACACGGGTTCGATTCCCGGTCCGGGTCCTTTGCCGGTCCTTCCCCATCTCTCTCTCCCAGCTCACTTCCCGTCTCTTCTCCACTATCCTGTCTCACAGAAACCAATAAAGGCTGAAAAGCCCCCCCCCAAAAAAAATCTCTACACTGTCGGCCACATGCACAGCCACACACACACTTGGAAGGGGTTTAAAAGAAATCTTTCATTTCACAGTAGTTCTGGACTGCACAAATTGCCCTTATTCAGAAGGCCTCAGTGCAAGCTGAATTCCTCTGTGTGTGTGTGTGTGTGTGTGTGTGTGTGTGTGTGTGTGTGTGTGTGTGTGTGTGTGTGTGTGTGTGTGTGTGTGTGTGTGTGTGTCTACGTGTCTGTGTGTGTGTCAGTCAATGCATGATGACAGGTCGTCTACAGAGGCCTAATGAAGACATGGTACACTCCATGTGTGAGTGCGTGCGTGCGTGCGTGTGTACCTGCCTGCACAGTACACACACACACAATACGTCTGGTCATGCCGCCTATAGTGGACACCAAAGCTCTGTCATCAGCTCTGTCACAGGCCACAGACAGCAGTGCAATGATGACACGCCGCAAACAGAATGGTGACAAGTTGTTGGCTTACGGCTTAGTCTTTTTATACGTACGCCATGTAAGCCTACTGTGCTGTTATAGGGCCCTCTGATAGGCCCTCTGATAGGTCCATAAGGCCCTCTGATAGGCCCTCTGATAGGTCCATAAGGCCCTCTGATAGCCCCCCACTCTATTGACCTGTTTAGATCTCATGACTTGCGTCATCACCAACTGCGCGTGCATTGTTGACTCAAGCACACACACACACACACACACACACACACACACACACACACACACACACACACACACACACACACACACACACACACACACACACACACACACACACACACACACACACACACACACACACACACACACAGTGCAGAGAAGACCTGCCATCCTGAAGCGTGTACGTTTGTAAAAATAGAGATCCTGGAAAGTACACTTGTAGCGCTATTCCGAGAGGGAAGAGGCTGTTCCAGAAGAATATAGGAGGTGCTTGTGGTTACAAGAAATCAAACGTACCGACTGGACCGAGGACACCATCAGGAATGCCCGTGCTTGTGGCGCCCACTTCATATCTGAAATATCATGAGCATCCATTTTCTTATTTCTGAAAAATCACCTGGCTAGTTTCTTTACAAATGTACGGTACATTGCCGATTACTTCACATCTGTGTACAAACAGTAAAGGGGTCTATACAATGTAAAAGTGACACAATCACTATACTCGCTGATGTATAGTTATAAAATTATGTTCAGGTGTGGAGGGTGAAATGTATGTGCAACATAAGAGAAATCGGACATCTGATTTCGCTCCTTTGAACCACAGCAATTTACTTTATGCAAGAGAAATTAGAGACAAACACAAACTTAAAAAGACACCCTGACTTCTGGTCGTCAACAGCGTCAAGCCCTTCACCAGTATTACATTACATTACGTTTACGGTTTACATCACATTTCCCATGACACACAATTTAATGGCCAGCACTTAGTGTCACCGTCTATTGTTTCAAGTTGAGTGGTCTAGACTAGACTACTGTCTTCCTGCTGCATTGAGAAAAATATTACACAGTGGCCCTTTAATGGCCACCAGCACTTTGTGTCTATTGTTTCCAGTTGAGTGACTAGACTAGACTACTGTCTTGTAGGGCTGGGAATCGATCCAAATTTCCTGGATCGATTCGATTCCGATCCAGAAGGCTACGATCCGATTCGATCCATAATCCGATTCGATTCGATTTGATATCAATCTTTTGTATTGCTGGGCTGTCACTTTAACCCATTTATGCCTAGAATTCTAAGACGGATTATAAAAACCTAAATATCTCAGACTTTGATGCCCACACAAACATGAAATACCTTGGTATGTGAGAAATAAGTGGGAAACTGTGGAAGTATGTGGTTGAGAAAGTAGCGCCTATAATGATCATTCAAAAGATCGATCCACAAAGTTGTGAATCAATATTGACCTTTTAGAACGTGAATCGATATTGGATCGCGATTCGATCTTTTGAACCCAGCCCTACTGTCTTGTCTTCCTGTTGCCTTCAGCCAGCCAACTCTCGTTCTGTCTGCTTTGAACACAACAGTGGCCAAAAAAACAATATCACCACACAATCTCAAATGTCAGCAGTGGCCACAGAAACTGCATGCGAATACAAAGGCGTGCATTCAGCAGCTAGGCGGAAGGCAAGTTAAAAAAGGGAACAAAAACTACTGGAGGGAGAGAAATGACTAGTGAGAGATGACACAGGAGAATGACATGAAACGCTTGAAATGGCAACACATTTTCCCATGGAAAGTAGGAGTCTACTTCTTGAGTAGAGTAGAGTAGAGTATCGTTTATTGATCCCAGGGGGAAATTAAGGTGTCAAGTAGCATACACACATAAATAAAGACATAAAGACATTGTCCACAAGACATAACACACATATTTACACATAAAATAAAATAATCATATATAGCTCACTGTTGCATACTTATTGCCAAGGCATCTCTCTCTCTCTCTCTCTCACACACACACACACACACACACACACACACACACACACACACACACACACACACACACACACACACACACACACACACACACACACACACACACACACACACACACAAACCAAGAAAATAAAGTGTAAAGTGTCCACAGTGTTCACATGTGCCTTAGCTAAGTGGCACATAGTAGCCAGCCATAAAGTGTCCAGGAGTGTCCATAGTCTCTCTGCCTAGTATGTCCATTGTATTATTCTTGAAACAATCTTATCTTTGTCCAGCAGAATACTGCAGCAGACAACTGTGTCACTGCATGGATTCACTGTATTACTCGTAATAATTGTGTGAATGCAACAAATAAATCTCCTGGTATTCTTATATCCTTGCATGTTGCATGTAAAATAAGTAAGGATCGAGTAACACAATGCCTAAGCATGTGACAGATACCATAGGACATGAAGTCACACCACAGGAAATTCACTGCATTTTAATCGTTTGTATTCGTGACTGAACTCCGAGCTCATGCTAACTAGATAATGATATTGTGTTTAACCTTAATATGTGTTTTTATAACTGGTTAGGAGCGGGCCTTTAAGACCCTTGTAGTTGGCCTTGGAGCTGCCCGTCCACATACCTGACTTACATCATGTTTTTTTTAATATAATGTTAATATTTATGCAATCATGCCAAATGCTTTATAAAAGATTCAAAATGTTGTTGGTTTATTTTATAGATGTATATATTCCAGGTTGTATTAATGTTACAGTCACACCACAGGACATTTGACTTATAAACCTTTCCATAAATCTGAACAAAAATGTTTCTTCTCATCTAAGACTAATATGAAACATGATGTACCACATCTTCTTTCATTTACATTTGTTTTCAAGAGGAAAAATATCTATTTTGTAGGGTTTTAACTAA
This sequence comes from Engraulis encrasicolus, assembly GCF_034702125.1. Classification (NCBI taxonomy): domain Eukaryota; kingdom Metazoa; phylum Chordata; class Actinopteri; order Clupeiformes; family Engraulidae; genus Engraulis; species Engraulis encrasicolus. Next base: position 2,697,418 of record NC_085869.1, on the reverse strand, counting down.
TGTTACGTAAAAACAGGGCTTCATGTCAACCACCCATCATCCTAATGATGATCACATTTAAATTCTTTTGACGTCACTATCAATCTGTTTTTTGTTTATTGCTCTGAAAATAGGCTTGGCTAGCACAGCTACTCTAAGCGGTTTCTCCTAAGCCTGCCTTGTGATCAGGATTAATACCAGAGCTTATTTATTTCTGAAAGAGAGTTGAGAAAATTTCATTTCATGAAGCGCTATTTGATCCTGAGCACCAGCTAAAAATACACTACACACTGGCACAATCTCTCTTTCTTTCTTTCACACACACACACAATCTCTCTCTCTCTCTCTCTCTCTCTCTCTCTCTCTCTCTCTCTCTCTCTCTCTCTCCTTATCTCTCTCTCTCCTCTCCTCCTCTCTCTCTCTCTCTCTCTCTCCTCTCTCCCTCTCCTCCTCTCTCTCTCCTCTCTCTCTCCTCTCTCTCTCTCTCTCTCTCTCTCTCTCTTCTCTCTCTCTCTCTCTCACACACACACACACACACACACACACACACACACACACACACACACACACACACACACACACACACACACACACACACAACCTGTCTTGCTGTCCTCTTCCACACGTCTTCAGGCCTCTGCTATGAATAGGCCGGTCTGAAAGAGGACATGTGGCCTAATCTGGACTCTCTGGGGAGCGAATCTCTACGGAATGAGAGTCTTGACTTAGAAGTGTAGATTCAACACCACTAATATCACACACATGCATGCACACACACACACACACACACACACACACACACACACACACACACACACACACACACACACACACACACACACACACACACACACACACACACACACACACACACACACACACAGGACTGATTGCGAGACACACATGTGTACATAATGTATGTAACAGTGAGCTATGTGGTTATGTGTAATGATGTGTGTAATGTCTTCTGTATGTATGCTACTTGACACCTTAATTTCCCCCCTGGGATCAATAAATGATACTCTACTCTTGTGTCAGCATAATAAGCACAAATAAAATATAATAGTCATATAAAAATGTACTGTGTGTCTACACAGGTGCAACTTCTTTGGTCCTGTTTTAGACAGCATGGAAAACATTTAACTCGTTTTGATCCACCCGGCCATGATGACTCTTATAGCGGCTCCAGAATAAGAGCTCGTTAGACCCCTGCTGATTACATTAATTACCGGTTCGTCTATACAGGCCTATCATTACCAAGGCTAGAATTATAATTAACAACACACACACCACGGGAGGAGTAGGGCCATTAGCTTAACTCCTGCTGCATAATACAGTGTGTGTGTGTGTGTGTGAGTGTGTGTGTGTGTGTGTGTGTGTTCATTTTCATAATCTTAATGTAGGTAGTACAGCTCAATCCTCCATACATGCACCTATCCTGGCCCTTCATAGTATTCTATGTCCTGCATGTGTGTGTATGTGTGTGTGTGTGTGTGTGTGTGTGTGTGTGTGTGTGTGTGTGTGTGTGTGTGTGTGTGTGTGTGTGTGTGTGTGTGTGTGTGTGTGTGTGTGTGTGTGTGTGTGTGTGTGCGTGAGTGTAAGTCCATGTGGGTATGTGTGTTTGTGAGTTTGTGTGTCTGCATGCATAATGTCCATCCGTGTGTGTGTGTGTGTGTGTGTGTGTGTGTGTGTGTGTGTGTGTGCGTGCGTGCATGCATGCATGTGTGCATGTGTGTGTGTATGTGTGTGTATGTGTGTGTGTGTGTGTATGTGTGTGTGTGTGTGTGTGTGTGTGTGTGTGTGTGTGTGTGTGTGTGTGTGTGTGTGTGTGTGTGTCTGTGTGTGTCTGTGTGTGTCTGGTGACCTTGTCTGTGCTTCGTCATGGAAGCGGGCGGCTTCACAAGAGGGGGAGATTAGCCTGTCTAGACCTGAGCGCTTTTTAGAATGCCGCCCGCACCGCGCCGTCACCATACTAGACTTGGGTACTATTTAGAATTCCGCCCGCACTGCAGCGTTACCATACTACACCTGGGCACTTTTTAGAATGCCGCCCGCACTGCGTCACCATATTACACCTGGGCACTTTTTAGAATGCTGCCCCGGCACCATACTTACTGAAGAGCCCACGTAAAAGTCTGGCCATGGCTCTCTCACAGCCTGCTAAAGGGCTCGCTAGATACCCTTCACAGTGACTGACAGGTATTATGACAGCGATGAGGCAAGGTTAGGCTAAGAATGCAATGCTGAAGGCCTTGCCATTTATACAGGAATCTCACTGTTCGGCTTAGCACCTGCTAGTCTCGTGTGTCAAAGACTTTTTAAAAGCAGATTTGCTTTGATCAGAGCTAGCTTACATGACAAGCGTTTTAACGAGGAGACAAGGACTCCTTTCGGTCATGGAGGCTTGCTGGAGCCTTGGGTTATATCCGCTGCCAAGAACTCCTACAATGGCAAAACCCATAGCTGTATAACGCCCACTCACTCACACACATAATGCTGATACGATAAGCCGTAACAAGCATAGAAATCACACTGTCCAAAGAAACACATTCAAGGAGCGAGCTTACGATTGAAGAGCACTGTAGCTCAGGGTAGCTATGCTACAATTAAAAGCTATCTGCAAGCAAGGCTAATTGCTGTACTCAAATGTGTGCTACTGTATACGTTTTCTGCTATGTGCAATATTGTGTACTAGGTCTTTGTGTATGTTTTGCATTTGTGTATTATGCAAGTTGTCAGACACCTTAACTTCCCTCAGGATTAATAAAAGTACTCTAGTTTAACTCTACTCTACTACTACTACTCTATCTGATCCTACTGTACCAGTAACTTACATTTTACTTGACTGTGACACACTCTCCCTCATCTCTCTTATCTCCTCTCTCTGACAGATTGTATTTTCTTTCCACAGCTGAGTTGTCTTCTGCCTCTGATCATGATCACGTCCCCCCATGCCATCTCCAACCCTTCCAACGCCCCCCTCTCTCCTTTTTCCACTTTCTTGTACTTTTCCACCTTCATCCCCACATGTCTCTATCCATCCCTCTCTTCCAGAGGGGAAAAAGAAAATAAACGCAATCTTTCCCGCTGACAGGGCAGGTCCCGCTATGGAAACTATTTCCATGTGTCTTGTGTTTTCGATTTTGTTCCATATCGGCACTGGCTTAACACATGAATGGGGGTCACGTCTTACAAGTGAACACAGTTACTATACTACTCCATTGTGTAGCATTGTAGATCTCCCTTTCTCACACAAACTAGCCAAACTACTGTTGGACAACTCCAGAGCCTCTTCAGACTACTGCACCGGTGTCATATGTCAAATGCTTTAGTCTCTAACAAATTATTACTGCAAGCAAGCAAGCAAGCAGAAAGAGAGAGAGAGAGAGAGAGAGAGAGAGAGAGAGAGAGAGAGAGAGAGAGAATATTTAAATAAAAATAAATAAAAGGACATGTGAGAAGTACTTTAGTGTAAGGCCCGACCGATATATCGGCCCCACCGATATATCGGGCCGATATTTAACATTTTTGGGATATCGGTATCGGCCATACTTTCAATAAATTTCCACCGATAAGTTTGTATAGCTTTCACAACCAATTTTGCAGCCGTTTCGTTCTGAATGCATCTTCTATTCTGCTCTACCCACTTCGAGTCCATGACAGTTCATTATTATAACTAAATATATGTGTATATATACTAATAAGAATTTATATTTCATTAAATTTTATTATGAACAATATTACTAAATCGGTTGCACATAGGCCTATCAGTTATCGGCCTCCCATTTCCAAAAATATCGGTATCGGCCCTGAACAAAACATATTGTTAACACACACACACACACACACACACACACACACACACACACACACACACACACACACACACACACACACACACACACACAGGCCCAAGATTGAGGTATCCAATGTCAGATGCAGACAATCATGTCTTCCTGTGTCTAAATAAGGATCTTATCTGACGTGCCTGATGGACACACACACACACACACACACACACACACACACACACACACACACACACACACACACACACACACACACACACACATTGACCAGAGTGTATAGGCCCCACTGCTGATAGCAACTAAAAAGTAAATGCATACCAACCCCCACTGGATCACTACAATCAATTTCAAAGATGAAACGACTGAAATAAACTAAGAATAAAAGCTATAGGCGTAGGCATTTATAGGCCTTTCCCGTCTAACCTCATAAACTGGCAGTCTTTCCATAGGCCTATCTTCAAGGCATGCTCTCACTCACACACAAAGGTCCGTTGTTGCCTGATAAACACGGTCTGATCTTACACAGGCTTCTGTAAATGTCAGCGTTTTGCGTCACTCAGACCAAACAACAGAAGCAACAAAAGCCGCAATCAGAAAACATAATTGCCAGAGGGCAGGCATCGCCCTGTGTTGATTTTGTTACACAGCAGGGAATTGTTTCTGTAGAGGTGTGTACCCAATTCTTAACGGTGCTTATTTTGGTGCGGTGCTCTGATTATTGTATTTAACCATCCACTTACTTTTAGACTCTGATTGCTGAAGAGCTCTTCGGAAACTTTGCAGGCGACCAGCGCGTTGGGAAGGTCGGTGACTTGCACGTCAACAGTGGCCACTTCATCGTCTCTGTCGTTTTCCATGATGTATATCGATTCACACGGACGAAAATTCAAAGCTTGCTTAGATGGCGACGTACAAATGTACTGTAGCCTAGGTTTCCTGGTAGTTTAGGTCTTCAGACAGCTGGCCTAGGGCAGTTATTTATTTTTAGTGGTGGTGACCCCTCCTCTGAACAAGCAAATTGGAGACAGACGATCGAGGACTCACTTTATCTTAGAGACAGTAGATAAGGCAGAAACACTGGCTTATAAAAAAATGGAGTCGATAACACCCCATTACAGTATAACAAGTATAAGAGCTAAACAAATGTATTTATTGCCTCACATAACTGCTTTTCAGCTCCTCACATTTGTAAACCATCGAGGATCATTGCAGCTGTCAGGACAGACACGGAAGCAACAAAGCGAGTGTCAGCCTGTCAGCTATGTTCTGGACAGCGAGGTTTGAATACTGCCACCTAGCGTAGTGGAGTGTAAGATAAGCAGTCAACTTGTGTCAAATTTCGCCATCCATAGGCAGAAATAGAGACTGCAGCCCATTCTCAAAATATTGAAAGACATGGAAATGATAGACAGCAAGTAGGCTATCGTACCATCAGAGATGTCGCCACTACAATACATCAAGGAACTGACGCCACATGTGGTTTAACATCAATGTATAAGGTGCTTTCTTCCTCGAACTGAGCTTTATTGGTAAAATTTATTATTAATGAGTCTGTTTAAAATGTTACAAGAGAAACAATGCTAAACAGGCAATCTATCACAATGATAGGCCTAGCCTGACTCATGGGGATGCAAACATCCAGCAAGCCTATTTCTGGATTTCACAACATTAAATCATGCTGAAGGACAATGCAGTATGTTGATAGGCCTACCTGTCAGTGGAACTCTGTAGGCCTAGTCATGGAAAAGACTGATTGCTACGGCACAACATCGTTATACTGATTCTAGTAATACTACATACATTACAACTATAACCTTGGTCATTGCCATTCAATTTCCCCTCGGGATTAATAAATAATATACTCTTCTCTACTCATCTTCTGATCACAAAGTTGCTTAAGAAAGTAAAACCAGAGATATTTGCCTATAGGCTATTGTCATATATTCTCTGTAGTAAAACACAACAGGGCTATGCCTAGTAGCATCACAGTGGCATCAATGTGATTGGCTCCCATCAATTCTCTGGCAATGCATTCCCATTGGCTGCGGGATGCCCTTGGGGATCCACCTGCAGGTTAGGGACCTGCTGCCTTGGTTACCAGCATCACCTGGTCAGGTGAGAGGGTTCGTTGTTATGTGCACCAAACTATGTGGCCAAACACACAGTGTGGATTGCTCTCCTGTATCAGAGGAGCACTTTAAACATTTGCACTCCTCCAGGAAGCGAATAGTCTACGTTATATTACCAAGCCTAAAAAGTTTCAAGAAATCAGCGATCATTGCTGTGGGTGAAGATAGTCGGGAGGCTATACTTGTGTTTTAGCCATAAGAGAGAGAGAAAAAAGATGGACGGCTGTTGGGCCTGGTGTAAAACATCTGAGAAGCAAAATGAAGAAGAAGAAGAAGAGAGGAAAGAGGGCACGGAGGAAGAAAAGGAGAAAGAGAAGCCAAAAGAACCCAAAATAAAGTAAGTGGACTTACTATTCTAATATTTTATTATTATTATTATTTTTATTACATATACTATTATTATTCTTGTTATTAATAGTATTATTACATAACAGTGCCCAAAATCCACAACTGTAACCAGGTTACTAATGTAGTAATGTTACTAATGTAACTAATGTACAGCCTCTTCCGCCAACTCTGCTAATTGTTACGTAATGACAGTGACAATTTCAGCAGCTGAAAAAAAGAGGTGTGTTATGGAAATGGGAAGTACAATAGTGGGATAACGCTCTCTCTCTCTCTCGCTCTCTCTCTCTCTCTCTCTCTCTCTCTCTCTCTCTCTCTCTCTCTCGCTCTCTTTCTCCCTCTCAGTCTCCACTACATATGGTTTGTAATTATATGGCTTAAAGTTGTAATCTGACCTGGTGGGAAATGACACAATAAATGAGTGGTTAGATCTCTCTCTCTCTCTCTCTCTCTCTCTCTCTCTCTCTCTCTCTCTCTCTCTCTCTCTCTCTCTCTCTCTCTCTCTCTCTCTCTCTCTCTCTCTCTCTCTCTCTCTCTCTCTCTCTCTCTCTCTCTTCACTGTAGTTGGAGAAACTGGCAGAACTGGGTAGTGGATCCGTCTGGGGAGTTCTACTACCACTGGCTCCAGGTGATGACGCTGCCCATCTTCTACAACTGGGTCATCATTATATGCAGGTATATAAGGCCAACACACGCACGCAGGCACACACGCGCGCACACACACACACACACACACGCACATGCACATGCACATGCACATGCACATGCACACGCACACACACACACACTACCTTCATAATGTTATCTTTTACATCCCGCACTGAATCCTAAAAACAAGCTAGAAATGAAAAAAAAAAAATCCTGGATCCGGAGTGTTCACCACCAAAACGTAATCACTTTTTCCTTGTGTCATTTCCAACAACTCCACACATTTTCATCAAAATCTGTGCAAAACTTTTGAGTTATCCTGCTGACAGACAGACAACCATACAAACCAACCAATGGTGCAGAATGGAGGTAACAAACAAGACTAAACAAACAAACCAACAAACAAACAAACAGCATCTATTGGTATATCCAAACCCGACCAGTGTTGCAACTAGTTCTCTATGGAGCTGATCTCACATTAAGCACACACTGAGCAAGTTTCATATATATTTTCCATATGGGTGTACTCATTTCTACACATTTTCTAAGTTTTCTATATATTTCCCTATGGGCATCCTCATGTCTGTTTTCCAGGGCCTGTTTCTACTCTATTCAGGAGACCTTCCTGGTTGCCTGGTTGACTCTGGACTACATTGCTGATGTCTTCTACATGATGGACATGACCGTGAGGGGCCGCACAGGTAAACTAAATAAATAAAACATTAATTACGATTTTTAAAGAGTCCGAGGATGGATCCTTTTTTTGAGAGTCATGTGAAGATAAATATCACTCAAAATTGCACAAAATATAGCTCATCTGCAGCATCTATCAATGTATTTCTATACACATCAGGGCTTAACACTAACACACGCCAGGTAGCCAAATGCGGGTGAAAGTCGGCGTTGGCTAGTAGATACCGAAGGTTCACTAGCCATTCTGGCGGGTCCGTCACTATTCTAAATGATGAGGCACCGCATTTTGTAGTTTTTTCCCTCGGACCGTCTTTGCTACAAACGCAATGCAATGCGATTTCGCGAGCCTACAATACCCATGAAGCACCTGTGTCACGTGTCACCTGTGTCTCACGCATGAGAGGAATCTGATAGAGCTAGTCTTGCGAATATGAGTGGCAGCAGCGAGCTACCGGCACATCAGCGCGCGTTTGGAAATGTCACTGAAAACCTTCACGTGAAAATAAAGTAGCGAAGTTCATCTCAACTGACCTGTTTTGGGATCTGTCATTAGTACAATGCATAGTAGTAGTGGGCATTAAAATGACCAAGGCGATAGGAGAACACCTCAGTCTTGTGAAAGTCTTGAGACTAATTAGCGCAGTGATAAGACAAGGACACATGCGGCATTAATAATGTTCGGTTTAAATCATTTTCTGATTTGCCTGTATATCTTCATACCTTAATATTCCTCCATGTTTCTTGTGCCGTTGTTCCCGACTGTCAAACGGGGCTTAAACAACGCGCAGTAGTAGCCTTCCAGACTGCACAAATCATGTCCCATGTCCCTTCGCATGTGCCCATCTTGCCTTGCGTCCGTTTATATTTTAAACAACTCAATATTAAACGGAATGAAAGGAAGTCGTAGCTCCTTCTGTAGTTACCGGCCGCAAATGTGTGTGCCTTCTAGTGGATAGCCTACTTTTATGAGAAAATATTCCAGAAGAGGTGTTATTCCACATCCATGACCGAGGACATGCGAAGCTTGGCAATGACTTTGCACTATCTACTTTGTGCATCGAAAGTGCCCTTCAGATCAAAGACGGAAATATTTTGCTCTCATGTAGCTTACATTTGTGCCCTTCCACAACACTGTGCTTGGTGTTTCTGCACAGCTATGCCATTACTCAGATAAGTTAATCTGTTCTTATAGCATGCATGCATGCATGGACCAGTTAATAACAATTCTAGTTATTAGGCCCTATATTATATTATATTAGGCTATATATTATATTATATTATATTATATTATATTATATTATAGGCTATTATATTATATTATATTATATTATGTTATATTATCCTACATTACATTATTACAGCCTATTATATAATTCATTAAAGCTGCTATGATGGTTAAGAAAATTATGGCTAGTGAAAAGGCCCAATGGCTAGTGAGTCAGGAAAACCACTAGCCAAAATGGCTGGTAAGCGAAAAAGTTAGTGTAAAGCACTGATACACATGTATGTAGGATCAGGGTTCTAAATGAACAACAGCCAACCAGCCCAAATATCAGTTTGGCTGGAAGAAAAGACCAACATACTAGTCACTCTTAACCATTATTAAGTGTGGGCTTGGCTAGTAAGATTAAAACCTGCCATTTTGTCTGGCCCTGTGTAGGATGTATTCATCTATGTACAAACCCCAACTCCGATGAAGTTGGGACGTTTGGTAAACAGTGAATAAAATCAAAATGCTATCATTTTCAAAACATTCAATCTATTCATTAGATGGAGAATAGTGAAAAGACAACATATTAAGTGTTAAAACCGAGAAAAAATATTGTTTTGGGGGACATATGTACTCATTTCTAATTTGATAAATCCAACACGTCTCAAAAGAGTTGGGACGGGGATCAGTGAAATTTAGTAAACATCCAAATAAGATAAAACAACAAAGAAGAACATTTCAAAATGAATTGTACTGACGGACAATATAGGTGTCCAGGTATAAGATCATCACAGAGAGGCTGAGTCACTCAGAATTAAAGATGCAAAGGGAATAATTACCATAGTTATTACATACATTTTTGAATTCCCTTTGATTTACCATGATTGAGTGTATATAAGACATATTTCTGTTCATAAAATCATTGTATAGGTTCATGACATCATGAAATATATATTGGCTGTAGTCTCACTCTAATTCCTGGAGTGCTAGAGCTATTGAAAATTGACCATATTAAGAATGCTTAATGCGTGCAAATGATACAGGGGTGTAACATTCTCCTAAGCACCTGAGCTCACTTGAAATAAACCCAGAAGACATGGGAAACCGTCCTTTGCTTACAGAAGTCAGCATAAGTTGTAGAAGTCCATTCTTTTTGACAATAATAGAGCATTGCACATCCTGTGCTACAGTGAAAATGGACCATCCAACTTGTGTTAGTGCTAACTTCAAAAGTCAGCCTCCATGATGGCATGCGGGTGCAGTAGTGCATTGGTTAAGATGTTCTCACTCATCTGTAGAGTTAAATATAGTGCTGAATGGTATAAATGGGTTTTAAACAGCATGAAAAGCCACTCATGCATTATATTTTGAAGGGAGATCTTCGATTACTGCCACATAGTAAGGTCAAATTGCATTCTCTACTATGTTTTAACAGTTTGGCTCCATCATAAGGACCAGCAGGTGATAAAATGGTGGGTTTTTGGTCAAGACCTGTCACACTGTAAGCACTACAGAGAGGAAAACATTGCAAAACATGACAAGGAATACACCCACCATTTAAGCTGGTGAAATCATGTCCAAGATAGGAATTAACACTGTTTTTTATATAAAATCATCTCATCGGTTAATGTATTTAACTGTTAAGTGTTGTCTTTTGTTTTGTTTTTAGTCTTCCTTGACATTTGCTGCCATTTATTGTCCCCGTCCCAACTCTTTTGAGACGTGTTGGATTTATCAAATTAGAAATGAGTACATATGTCCCACAAAACACTATTCTCCATCTAATGAATAGATTGAATGTTTTGAAAATGATAGCATTTTGATTTTATTCACTGTTTACCAAACGTCCCAACTTCATCGGAGTTGGGGTTTGTATGTCATTATGTGTTTGTCTGTTTCTCTCAATGTCTGCTTTACAGGTTTCCTGGACCAGGGTATCCTGGTGCATGAGGTGTCTCGCCTGGCCAAGCGCTACCTCCTCTCCCGCAGCTTCCTCTTGGACTTGGCATCAGTACTGCCCACTGACCTGCTCTACCTCAGGCTGGGCGTACACACGCCCCTGGTGAGGATAGAATAGAATAGAATAGAATAGAATAGAATAGAATAGACTATATTGTCATGCAAGCATGTCATGTCTTTGATCTCACCATATAAACACATAAATGGACATCCATTCCATTGCTCAAAACATAAATACATTACATACAGTACATTATTGTATATATCCCTCCCTCCCCCTCCCGGATTGTGTTTGTGTGTGTGTTTAGTATAGGCTATGTGTGTGGGCAGCATTGGTCTAAACCGGCTTCTCTGTGCCTGTCATCTGTGTGTATTCTTTTGTGTGGTTGTGGGTGTGTGAGTGTGCACACGCATGTGCGTGCATGTGAATGTGTGTGTTTATCATGTTAGGTCCGCTTGAATCGCTTGCTGCGCACTCGTCGTATGTCGGAGGCCCTAGACCGCATGGAGACGTGTACGGCGTACCCCAACACCTTCCGCATCGCCAAGCTCATGCTCTACATCTTCGTGCTGATACACTGGAACGCCTGCTTCTACTTCGCCCTGTCACGCTACGTCGGGTTCGGCAGCGACCGCTGGGTACGCACAGGCACACATTTCACTTCTTTATTTGTTGTAAGGAAACAAAGAAAGTTGGCGTCTGCGCCTTGAACTTAGGATCGCTTGTTGCTTGGTGCGACTGCTCACCAAAAATAGTGATACTAGGACAGTCAAAAAGATGAGGCGCACACAAGGCTTGCAGGTTCAAAAAGTGTATTGTGTCCTACAAATTAACAAAAGAAGTCAACGGAAAATATCTGGAGCTTCGGCAGCGACCGCTGGGTACGCACTGGCACACATTTTACTTCTTTATTTGTTCTTTATTTGTTTAAAATAGGGTTTCTCTACAGACACAAATTTAGCAGTTGCAGGGGTACTCAGAAAAGATCTAGACAATGGAAACCCCACTAAGTATTTTGTCCACGGGGAAGGTTTTTATGGGTAGACGCAGCACCTTCTTCAACCCCAAATGTGTCGAAGATATTGAACGATATTTCAACAGGGTTTTGGCACTTACTTTTGAGAACCCAAGCATCCATAACCCTCTAGTGGCCAGCCTGTGCACATGGCCTAGACCAGTGGTTCTCAACTGGAACAGTTTTGGGACCCACCATTTTCCGCTCTCATTCGGTCGCGACCCAATTTTTTTAGCGTTCAGGTCAATTCAATGCAATTCTCAAAATGTAACCAAGACTCGAATGACTGGTTGCACGCTATCTATCTCGCATAAACATTCAGATTGTATCTATGACAACAGATGACACGGAGTTCACTAGCCTATCAATAAAAGTTGTATATTGTTGCAGGAAAAGTTGGATTTTTTTTTTTTTTAGAATTATGTTTTTTTTACACCAAGGCTCCGCGACCCACCCATGACCCCTCCGCGACCCACTTTTGGGTTGCGACCCACCAGTTGAGAACCACTGGACTAGACTACCCAATATTACTGTAGCACCAGCACTCTAACCATTGAGCCATGGCTGTATATGGCCTTGCTTTAGCCCTCCAGGTGTACCCCAACATTATGTGGTCCGAGTTGGCCTCCATGCATCTCTCAAATGGTGTGTTGCCACCTGAGTTGCCTCCGAGTGTATACCTTTTCCTCCAGGTGTACCCCAACACCTTGTGGCCCGAGTTCACCTCCATGCAGCGCCAGTAGTTCCTCTTCTTCTGGTTCTTAAATAGTCCCTTAGAGCATCAATCCTGAGTTTAGTTAACAAGTGTTATATTTTCCCCCAGGTGTACCCCAACATCTTGCGGCCAGAGTTTGCCTCTATGCAGCGGCAGTACTTCCACTGCTTCTGGTTCTGTGGTTTAGTTAGCTGCCACTCACCTGCTACATTCTTACACAGCTGAGTTGATAATGAGCATTATATTTACCCCACCAGGTGTACCCCAACATCTCGCGGCCGGAGTTTGCCTCCATGCAGCGCCAGTACTTCCACTGCTTCTGGTGCTCTTG
>NC_085869.1:2654584-2682084 GCF_034702125.1 Engraulis encrasicolus | reverse complement strand
CGTTTGTGTGTCATGCTTGCAGGCCTGATTGGTTTGACCTTTCGGGGGCTTTCAAAGGTCGAGCTTGCCTGAAGAGCAATGTCATTTTTTCAGACTACTTTTATTTGCTTAGGCATCTGTCCTGTTTTTCAGTTGTAAACATACATATTGGCCTGCTGAGAGAGAGCTATTGACCTGTTGAGAGGACGTTATATTGACATATTCAGATAGTTACGGTATATTGACATTTTTGAGACCTTTGAAAACAAACAATTGGTTTCTTTATTTACTTCATTATGTCTCTTTTTCTATCTGAGGTGTTAATTACAAGTTAGATTGTATTTCTATTTTACCATTCCCATTTCATTCTGTTCCCTTAACTAATTTTATGAAAAAAAAAACAATTGTTTTGGCACACTCATAACTTCATGCAGCACTTTTTTTAATTAGACCAATGTTTCCGTTTACGCCGTAAAATTATGCCATAAGCCGCCGAAACATTGGTCTAATTAAAAAAGTACTGAGTGTGTGACGCCAATATGTTTTTTCATTAAGTTTTTTTTTAAGTTAAAGGGACAGTTTGGTCAATTTCAACATGCAGTTGTAATGCTCACACTACCCTGGACTTGTCAGTGCCTGAGATTTTTTTTTCTTCTTCTTCAGCCGTTTCCGAGATCCTGGTCATTGTAATGGGGGCAGCTCTTTGTTTACATTTCAAAAAAACATTTTTATTTATTCCCAAAAACATCCAAAAGGTTATAAAATATCAGCGGACAACTAGCAAACAGTAGTACCTTTTGGGAAAATATTTGGAGTTGGCCTATGTTTCATTTTTTAAAAATGTAAACAAACGCTGCCCCCATTAGAATTGCTCATATCTCGGAAAGGGCTGAGCCGAAAAATGTGGCATCACCAGGTACTGACAAGTCAAGGGTAGCGTGAGCAATACAACTGCATGTTGAAATTGACCAAACTGTCCCTTTAACTACTGACCGCCGTTCACACCTCACACGGTGTACATACTAAAACCAAAAAGAGAAGCCCCTTCCTCATTTCCTCACCAGTTCCCCCACCCCTCCCCACCTTCACAGGTCTACAGCCCAGGTGTGTATGTGTGTAAGCAGACAGGTGTAGTGTATTCCTCCACAGGTGTACAGCCCAGGGAAGTATGTGTGTAAGAAGACGAGTGTGTTACTGAGTTACCGAGTACCTGTATATCTCTCCAGGTGAACAGTCCCAGGGGAGTATGTGTGTAAGGGCTTCCGCACACCGGCTCCGACAAAGTGCTGAGCACTGCTGGGCAAAAGTTCGATTTCATTGTTTTCAACTGAACCCCGTGGACATTCGCCGATGTCGGATAGAAATTAGAGACAAGTTCTATTTTGTCTGCGCCGCCCATTGACTATTAATGCTATGTTCGTGTGAAATTTGGTTTGGGGGTCCAAATTATGTCGGAAGCAAAGTGCGGCGCAGTGCTGTCGGAGCCAATGTGCGGACGGCCTAAGATGACAAGTGTACTGTGTTCTTCCCCAGGTGTACAGCCCAGGGAAGTACGTTACTGAGTTAGTGTATTCCTCCACAGGTGTACAGCCCAGGGAGGTATGTGAGTAAGAAGACGAGTGTGTTACTGAGTTACTGAGTGCACTGCATGTCTCCTCAGGTGTACAGCCCAGGGGTGCATTTCTCAAAATGAAAGTTGCTTACTACATTAGCTACTTTGTTGTTTTCAATGCATTTTCCCATTGGTAACTACCGAAGTTGCTAACAGGCTAACAACTTCTCTTTTGAGAAATGCACCCCAGGAGAGTATGTGTGTAAGTGTGTTACTGAGTACCTGTATATCTCCTCAGGTGTACAGCCCGGGGGAGTGTGTGTGTAAGTGTGTTACTGTGTTACTATCTCCTCAGGTCTACAGCCCGGGGGAGTATGTGTGTAAGAAGGGGGACGTGGGCCATGAGATGTACATCATCAAGGAGGGCAAGCTGGCCGTGGTGGCCGAAGACGGGGTCACCCAGTACGCCGTGCTGGGGGAGGGGCAGTTCTTCGGAGAGATCAGCATCCTCAATATCAAAGGTACTGCTGCGCAAACATGAAAGTTCAGAAAACACCGCACACACACTGCTGCTTACTGTCATTTTTACCAACGCCAAGGAGGTTACTGTATGTTTTTGTGGTAGCGTTGGTTAGTTTGTCTTCCTGTCTGTTTGAGATTTTGATCAAAGTTTGTGGAGTTGTTGGAAATGACAAAAGGAACAAGTGATTAAATTTTGGTGGTGATCCGGATCATAATCCGGATCCAGGATTTTTTCAAAAGATTCTTCACCATTGCGGGATAGGGCGAATTTTGACATTATAGTTTCTAACTCCACAAAAACAAGGCAGAAAGACTTGAAAATAAGAAAAAAAAAGGGTGTAACCCCATAGCCTTGGCGGAGGTTTGCACTCTCTGAGTGCTTCTAGTTCATCTCGTTTTCCTGCCTCACACCTGCACCTGTGGCTGAGGGCTTGTGCACAAGGACTCTCCTGTGCCTTTAAATTAGAGATGCACCGAACCCTGCCGGATACCTGATCCACTGGTTAAGATCCTGCCTGATCCGGAACCGGATATCGGATCCTACAAAAGGGTTGAAGCACATAGCCTACTCGCACACGTGAGCCCTTTTTATTACGTTGGCACAAACTATTTTTAGACTCATTGGCTTACTGCCACACTGCCTGCAACGGCCGCTTCCAAAGGGCTTTCACTCCATGCAGCGATTGGGGTTGTGAAAGACTGACTGAAAAGCCTAGGCTAGAGATGTACCAGATCCTGATTTTTAGGCTACTGCCGGATACCGGATCCACTGCTTAAGATCGTGCCGGATCCGGACCCTGTGAAAAAACCTATTATCCTGCCGGATCCGGAACCGGATCTTGGATCCGCTGCATCTCTACTTTAAATAATCAGTATTGTATCTGTTCTGTCTGATATTGAACACTGTATTCTGCATGCACAAGTAGATCAGCCTCCTCAACATCAAAGGTACTTAATGCACCTTTAAATGGTACCGTATCTGTACTTGATGCTAGTAGTATTACTCATGCACTAGTATAGAAAAAGTGAAATTGAAAGCCCATTGGGAAACTCCAACTCCCATTGTCATTGTGACACAGCACTCCACGGCACACAAGTGAACACTGCACACTGCACACAACGAAATTGCATTTATGCCTCACCCGTGCAAGGGGGCAGCCCTCAGTGGCGCCCCATGGGGAGCAGTGCGGTGGGACGGTACCATGCTCAGGGTACCTCAGTCATGGAGGAGGATGGGGGAGAGCACTGGTTGATTACTCCCCCCACCAACCTGGCGGGTCGGGAGTCGAACCGGCAACCTCTGGGATGCAAGTCTGACGCCCTAACCGCTCACCCATGACTGCCCATAGTCAGGGTTCTTAGGAGGATATCAGCATCCAAACTAATCAAAGTTATGTAAGGGATAATTGACGACACGTATAACGGTAAAAATAATGCACATCTATAATGCTCTCTCTCTCTCTCTCTCTCTCTCTCTCTCTCTCTCTCTCTCTCTCTCTAATGCTCTCCCATTATACTATCTCTCCATCCCAGGAAACAAATCGGGTAACCGTCGCACGGCGAACATCCGCAGCATCGGCCACTCTGACCTGTTCAGCCTGTCCAAAGAGGACCTGACGGCCACGCTGAGCGAGTTCCCGGCCGCCAAGCATCACCTGGAGGAGAAGGGCAGACAGATCCTCACCAAGATGGGCATTCTGGACGACACCGCTACCGACACACAGCCAGAGCCCATAGAAGACAAGGTCAGGGGACATATCTCTCTATGTCTGTGTGTCTGTGTGTGTGTGTGTGTGTGTGTGCGTGCTATATTCTGTATAATATTCATATTGTATTTTATATTTTAATGTATAATTACTATTATTGTTGTTGTTGTTGTTTGGTTGTTGTTATTATTATTACATTGTATTTATTTATTTATTTATTTTTATTTCAGGTGATATAATTTTGATACAATGATAATTTCTCATATTATTTCAGGTGGATCATCTAGAGGAGAGCTGGACTCCCTGCACACTAAGCTGGCTCCTTAGGCCCTCAATATTAATGCATATATTATGATTATTATTATTATTATATATTTGATATTATTCCAGGTGGATCATATGGAGAAGAAGCTGGACTCCCTGCACACTAAGCTGGCTCCTTAGGCCCTCAATATTAATGCATATATTATGATTATTATTATTATTATATATTTGATATTATTCCAGGTAGATCATATGGAGAAGAAGCTGGACTCGCTGCGCACTAAGCTGGCTCGCCTGATGATGGAGCTAGAGAGCAGCGTTCTGAAGATGGAGACCCGTGTGGAGCAGCTGGAACTACAAACGGAGGGATGGGGGGGCATAGTCGCCGAGGGAGGAGAGCAGGAAGAGGGGGATGACAGCGGAGGAGAGGAGGAGGAGAAGAAGAAAGAGGGTGGAGGACGATGGGGCAAGGTGCTAAGAGGAGGGAGAGCAAGAGGAAGAGGGGGTGGAGGTGGAGGTGAAGAGGGGGACAGCGAGAGGGAGGGAGGAGATGGAATGGGAGGAGAGGAGGAGGAGGGAGTGAGGGGAGAGGGGGATGGAGGGGATGGGACAGAGGAGGAGAAAGGGAATGGTGTGAAAACGGAGAAGAGTGTAGGAGAGGTGGAGAAGAAGGAAGAGGAGGTAGAGAAAGAGGAAAGAAAAGAGGAGGAGGAGAAGGAGTGTGAGATGAAGAATCGGGCCGAAGAGAAGAAAACAGACGAAAAGAAAGATGGAGGGATCTAGGTGACCTGTGAATTAATTAAACAGCAGTTGTGAATGATGTTCAGTATGTGATTTGGCTCGACTGCAATGGCTGTAATCCAGAAAACATTCAAATGATTGAAATCGTGTTTTTCATTGCCCATGTTGCTCGTAAAATGTAAATAAATAATATAAAAATTAGGGTGAGCGGCCTGATATGCACATTCATATGTGTATTATACATTCAACTTTTCTGTTTAATTTGCAATGAGACTTTTTAAAAAATAATAATAGGCAATTTAGAATGTTTTAATGTAGGTCTATTGGAACAGCAATACTAGGTCTACTTCACAATTATGCAATCTTACATGTACTGTATGTAAACGCCCACTAGGTGGCAGCAAACGCATGAATGATACGAGAACCCTATAAAGTTATTCTTGCCGAACATGAAACAATTTGTTTTGTCATTGTTGTCACTGTTTTTGGGTTTTAAATCCACAAATAGAAGTGATTTGTAGTTCCCCTATGTGAACTGGTAGATCTGGTGGAAAGAGTGTGTTATGCGCGGTAATCGCTGATGGTAAATAATGGTTTTGCTCCGGTTGGAGATTTGCAACAACTGGACAGACAACTGGGCCCCAAAGACCCGCCAGATGCAGCTCAGTCATGTTTCCTTCATCGCTCTCCCGGCGCGGTTCTGTGCCTGCCACACGAACAATTCCTGTACATCAATTTTTCTCTAGTGAATCGTGTTTACAGCACCTATGTGAGTCATGTTTTATGGGCCGAGTAGGTAATCATGTTGCTTTAATGCGCGTGGGACTTTGGGTGAAAAATAGTGGTAGAATTGTGTTCGACCTGTATAACTTTTTTTGCTAATAAAAAAATAGCATGGCTAGTTCAAGATTTGTAGAAGGGTCAGATGTTAGCCAATCTATAAGAGGCATGAAGTTCCCTGAAACAAGAACATTTTTAAAATACATGCCCTGGAGTCCAAGTCAAACTTAAACATTATTGGAAGTGAAGAAATATATGCTTAACCACAGCAAATGTTGTTTTTGTTCTGGATGTAATCACGGACGGATGAGCAATCATCATGTAGGCTATGCTAATATCGGTACAATTCTGAATAGCATCATCTGTATGAGGACAGTAGCATTCAACATTATAATTTTGTATTGACACTGCTAAATGCTTTCCTGCATGTGCCTTACCAGAATTTCAGAATCCAGAGCTGACATCGCATGACATCTAACAAGTAGCCTAAACCAGGAGTGTGCCGCTCACAACAAGTAAGCTAACATAACATAATGACATTGCTTTCTTGGTAAATAATGTGAAAAATGATGACAGAAGAAGAAAAATATTAAGTTGATGCATGGTGATTTATGTGTGTAAGGAGCATACAATAAATAAACAACACTAACAACAAGTCATTACAGGCTGATATCAGCCAGATTCATATTAGCTATAAATATTTTGTTTTTACTATGAATTCACTAGACCTATATAGCCTGGCAGCATTGTTGTTGCACAACCCTTGCCCTTGCGTGGTAAGCTTATTGATATAACCTACCTAGCTGAAGTTCTTACTATTTATACCCATAAATTGTGGACATGTAATTCACAACCTGTGCTGTGTTCTCAAATTTCTCTCTGCCCTAAAATGAGCAGATTGAAGCACTTGTATTCATGGGTGTAATTTCATGTGGATGGCGAGGACATGTCCATACCACTTTTGAGATAAACCCAGCTTGTCCACACCACTCTTTCCAGAAATATAATGCAAAAATAGTGAACCTGGACAATTAGCTATACTATTAATGTCTCTCCCCATCACTTCCCAAGCCAACCATACACCTGTGCCTGCCCTGCATTAGTTCAGCCTGATCTCCAAAAATCCCGTGCTCCTGGACACGGATGTTAAGGACACGAAATCCGTATCCAGGAGCACGGATTTTGCCAAAATTCCGTGCTCCTGGACACGGAATTGTTTTCCGTGCTCCTGGACACAGAATTGTTTTCCGTGATGGGCACACGGAAGTGCTTTCTATAGGCTATTACCACAGCACTGTGTAACTCTATCATTAGAAAATACATACCAAATGCTAATCCTAAACAAAATAATGCTATAGCAATTTAACTTGTTCCACATACATGGCCGTGGTCCCTTCCATTGGCTGGCTGCCACTTCAATCCAGTGCAGTTGTCCCTGCAAGGCCCAAAGGCAAGGCGGTGGAACAGCAGCAACAACCTCCAAATCTTTATTTTTCATCTTCATATTTCTATTACAAATATAGCCGCCAGGTGACCTTAAAAACACACACATACTGTAGGTACAAGGACACACATGTGCGCATGCGTGCACACACACACACACACACACACACACACACACACACACACACACACACACACACACACACACACACACACACACACACTCACACACACACAAGGTTCGCTGAGTGCACAATCTCTTTGGCTTCAGATCTGGTGATGATGTGTATATTTGGGACAGGCTGTCATTGGTGACAGTGTATGTTTATTGTAGTATAGTGAAAAAAAAATACATAGCAGTTGTGGAAATAGTATTAGTGTAGCACTGTAGCAGTCATAGTGGTGGACAATATTTAATGAATTTGTTCTCAATATTTTTTCTTCTACCTGTGAGTGGGCCTTGAACATAGTCTTCTCTTCTCTTCTCTTCTCTTCTCTTCTCTTCTCTTCTCTTCTCTTCTCTTCTCTTCTCTTCATCTCACCTCTTCTCTCGTCAGTCATATTCTCTCACCTCCTGTCCTCTGTTCTATACTGTCCTTCTTTTCTCCCTTCCCCTCCCTTCTTTCTCTCGTCATCTCACTTCTCCTCTCATCTCCTCTCCTCCTTTTCCATCCGCTTATCTCTTCCCGTCATCGCCACTACTCTATAATTCTGTCCTTTTCACTCTCTTTTCTTCACCTCCTCTCCTTCCTTATCATCTTTACTCTCCACTCCTCCCCTGTCCTTTTCTCACACCTGTCGTCTTCTCTCCTCTCCCCTTTCCTCCCCTCCCCTCCTCTTCCCTTTCCTCTCCTCTCCTCTCCTCTCCTCTCTCCTCTCCTCCTTCTCCTCTTCTCTCCTGCTTGCCTCTCCTCTTCTCTCCTCTCCTCTTCTCTCCTCTCCTCTCCTCTCCTCTCCTGCTTGCATCTTCTCTTCTCTCCTCTCATCTCCTCTTGTCTTCGGCCCAGAGTTAAAGATTCAGGAGCTGCCTAGACAGCCTCCTTTTTCTCCCCTCCCTTTTCCTCCCCACTCCTCTCCTCCCCCATATCCTCTCCTTCACTTTCCTTCCGCTCTCTTCCCCCTCTCTCCTGTCCCTTCCTCTCCTCTCCTCCTCTTTTCTCCCCTCTCCACTCCTCTCCTTTCCTCTCCTCTCCACCGCTCCCCTCTACCCTCCCCTCCTCCCCTCTCGATCCTCCTTGTCTTTCCATTCCCCTCCTCCTCTACTCTCCTCTTCTCCCTCCCTCTCGTCTCCTCTCCAGTCATCTCTTCTCCTCCCCCTCTTCTCTCTTCTCCTCTCCTCTCCTCTCCTCTCCTCTCCTCTCCTCTCCTCTCCTCTCCTCTCCGCTCCTCCTCTCCTCTTCTCCTCTCCTCTCCTCTCCTCTCCTCTCTTCTCCTCTCCTCCCCCTCTGCTCTCCTCTCCTCTCCACTGCTCTCCTCTCCTCTCCCCTTCTCCCCCCCCTCTCCTCCCCTCTCCTCTCCTCCCCCTCTCCTCTCCTCTCCTCCCCCTCTCCTCCCCCTCTCCTCTCCTCTCCTCCCCTCTCCTCTCTCCTCTCCTCTCTTCTCCTCCCCTCTTCTCCTCTCTTCTCCTCTCCTCTCCTCTCCTCTCCTCTCCTCTCCTCCTCTCCTCCCCTCTCCTCTCTCCTCTCCTCTCTTCTCCTCTCTTCTCCTCCCCTCCTCCTCTCCTCTCCGCTTCTCCTCTCCTCTCCTCTCCTCTCCTCTCCTCTTCTCTTCTCTTCTCCTCTCCTCTCCTCCACTCTCCTCCCCTCCCCTCTCCTCTCCTCCCCTCCCCTCTTCTCCTCTCCTCTCCTCTCCTCTCCTCTTCTCTTCTCTCCTGAGTTAAAGATTCAGGAGTGTCCTGTCCAGCCTTTGGCTCCCGTGTCTTTCCATTCGCCGTTGCCCACTCAGCCGTGACGCCGGCCGGCCTCGCTGCCTTCAAATCACGTCATCTCTTTTTTGACACCGACGCCGGCACAGAACATTCACAGGGAGAGAAAGAGAGAGAGAGAGACAGACAGACAGACAGACAGACAGACAGACAGACAGTGGCAGATAGCTTAAGAGAGAGAGAGGGACTGAGAAAGAGAGGGAGACAGAGAAAGAGGGAGAGACAAAGAAGAATGTGATCCTCAGGCTTTCCATTCTTTTTGGAACAGAACATTCAAAGGGAGATGCAGGGAGACATACAGACAGCAGCAGACAGAGAGACAGAAACCAGTAGACAGAGAGAAACTGACAGCAGCAGACAGAGCGACAGAAACCAGTAGACAGACAGAATGACACAGGGGAGAGAGTGAGACAGGCAAGGGAGAGCCTGACATCTTCAGGCTTTCCTTTCAGACTTTGACCACAGAGTGAGAGCAGTGGCATGACAACAGTCTCTATTTCTGTCCATTGAGGTTACTCAGTTTAGGGTGTTTGATAATCCTGAGATCGCTGCATTAGAATTACATGGTGGGGCCGAATGTGATCGGTTCACCACCCTGGGCACACACCCTGAAAATGTACCTAAATGTGCATACTACAAATACACATACTCCACAAATGTGCATGTGCACCCGCACATACACGCACGCACACACACACACACACACACACACACACACACACACACACACACACACACACACACACACACACACACACACACACACACACACACACACAAAGAGCGCAAAGCATGTAGACACATGTAAACATGCATTCACGAATGCACATAGCAAATAAGCTTTCACACACGCACGCACACACACATAGAGGAAGGACATTTAAGCGCTTTCATGATTACATATTAATATCTGATAACATCTAGATTGCTAATGGCAAGGTGACCACCACCACCACTCACTGCCTCTGAAAAGGAAAAGTCAAAGCCATAACATCAGATTAGTACAGGCCTACGCTACACCACATTATCCATTAACCCCGTGTGCAATAGATCGGAAAACCGCAAGTACGCTATATAAACGGTGCGTGACCTTTCCAAGAAAACTTTCACTAGGCTCTCCGAGAAGGCCACTCTCTCTTCTCAGAAAGAGATCCCAGAAATCACACAGATCAAGGTAATGTAGGGAACTTTGCAGATTTCATTTCATTTCATTTATTTATTTCAGGACATTGCACATTAATGAACATATACATACATGCACATATATGTAAATGTGCCAGATTGTAGCTCAAAGGCTAATTTCCATCTGGTGTCCAAATTAGGCAAAATTGGTTGATTGGGTGTACAGGCAACTGTAACTGATTTGCTTGCTCATAATAATAATCAAAGAGATTGATTATTTAAATAGCATATAACCAGATCTAGACGTCTGTCAGTTGGCTAAACTCTGAAACCTAACAGTTGATTTGTCTTTCTGGAAAAATTGCATTGTGGCTTAAAGTAGCGTGCTGTTATTACAGTCGGGTATTGTTGTCGGGTTTGCTCAATAACATGTAAATAGCAAGTTATCCAAAAATATCACAATTTGGCTAATATGAACAAGTACTTGTGGCTTGGTCAACTGTTATGGAACTGCCTTTATGATCTTCAATATACCAGTCTACTGTCAACTTCAGTCCCAAATTTTGCTATTAGAAATTAAATGATTCAAAGAGGTTTGATTTTTGAGACATTTTTAAGTACTTTCCAGTATTATATTTCAGAATCCTCACAATTGGTTGGATTTTTTTCCCCCCAAGATTTAATTATCTGCTTTTATTCTTCCCTTTCTACATCTCTCTCTCTATATATATATATTTCTCTAACTCTCTCTTCATCTCTCTCTCTCTCTCTCTCTCCATCTCTCTCTCTCTTTCTTTATCTCTCTCTCTCTCTCTTCATCTCTCTCTCTCTCTCTCAGTCATCATGTCTCCCCTCGCTGCAGCCAAAGAGACCCATGAGCTGTCTGACTCCAAGCCCACCAGAGCAGGGGCAGGCGAGCGGGGACCCCGGTAAGGGTGTGTGTGCGTGTGTGTGTGTGCGTGTGTGTGTGTGTGTGTGTGTGTGTGTGTGTGTGTGTGTGTGTGTGGGTGTGTGTGTGTGTGTGTGTGTGTGTGTGTGTGTGTGTGTGTGTGTGTGTGCGCGTGTGCGTGTGTGTGTGCGTGTGTGTGTGTGTGTGTGTTGCACCAATACTGTTACTGGTAAAAGTAAAAGTCTGAAAACATTTCATTTCCTTACTGACAGGTTAAGGTTAGGGATTGCTTTGGTTTGGACACAGTTTAGTATTCTTTAGCTATTGTCAGGTTTAATATGAATGGAAGGGCCCCACAAAGATATTAAGGTTGGGCTGTGTGTGTGTGTGTGTGTGTGTGTGTGTGTGTGTGTGTGTGTGTGTGTGTGTGTGTGTGTGTGTGTCTGTCTGTCTGTGTGTGTCTGTGTGTGTATTTGTATGTACTGTGTATGAGTTTGGACATGTATGTGTCTCGTTTTCACAGCTGGATTAAGTTATTGTTTGTGTGTTTTAAGCTCTTTTTATTGTTATACCGTTCAGGTGGGCTTGCTCACGAGACAAAGACCTGACAGGTCGAAACGTTATGCCAACTTTTCACTTATCAAATCACGACAAGGGAGCTTTTGTGGTGTGCAGATTAGGGCAGCACGATATTAGAAAAATATGCGATACACGATATCATGACTGTATACTGCGATATCGATATTAATGGCAATATTTAATACATGCATATATTTTCCCCTTTCACTATATCATGTATAAAACTGAGAGCAATGTTTTATTGCCAACATTATTTTTATTAGGAAAAAAAACATGGTTCATATACAGCATCAACTTAAAATGACAACATTTTTAATGCATTTTTTTACCTTCTCACCAAATTTGCTCTTATTAAAAATTTAAAACTGTTTGCGATATGTGCACAATTTTTGCAATACATATATCGCAAGCTGTGCTGTCGCGACATCGATACATTTTCGATATATCGTGCAGCCCTAGTGCAGATATTTCCTCCTTTTTCAATCACTGGCATCATCAAATCGTTCTGGTCAATTCATGTCGCTCATGTGATGGTCTTGTGATCAGTAATGGTGGGGTGGCGTCCGCGCCAATGTCTTATCCTGAGCGAATGGCTTGGTGCGTAATTCCAAGAGCAGTATAAAGAAAAGGAAGAAAGGAGTCGCACACTGGAGCTGAATGCAGAATCAAAAACTGTATTAAACAAAGCCGAAAAAAAGTAAATAAATCGACAGACAGAGACAGGGGACAAACGTTTTCGGGGGACACGTTTGTCCCTTGTCTGTCGGTTTTACTTACTTTTTTCGGCTTTGTTTAATACAGTTTTTGATTCTGCATTCAGCTCCAGTGTGCGACTCCTTTCTTCCTTTTCATGGTCTTATGATCGCCAGGTGGGCTCGCACGAAGTACGACCGCTACCTGCTGCCGTGTGTGGCCGAGTTCTTCGGCACGGCCCTCTTCGTCTTCTCTGGGTGCGCCTCGGTCATCGAGAACTCGCCCGGCACGGGAAGCCTGCAGCCCGCCGTGGCCCACGGCCTCGCCCTCTCCATATCCATCGCCATCACCGCAGGCATCAGGTAGGGGGCCTGTGTATATGTGTGTTTAGGGGTGTGTTTGTGTGTGTGTGTGTGCGTGTGTGTGTGTGTGTGTGTGTGTGTGTGTGTGTGTGTGTGTGTGTGTGTGTGTGTGTTGATATAACAGCTTGGATTGCTACATCCATAGACTGCATTCCATTGACAAAGTAGACTCTGTTAAACCTGCTTAATGTACCCAAATGAGCACCACACTTCATTTCAGTATACACCCAGCAGTTCCTTAAATTCTAAAGGTGCACTGTGTAATATTGTTATTAGTGTATTTCCAGAATTCATGCTGGCCATTCAGAAATGTTACCTTTTTCATGAATACTTACCACCATCATCAAATTCTCAGTATTCATTATGACTGGAAAAAAAAAAAAAATTCATACATTAAAAGGGAATCTTCTCCATCGTCAACCATTTTGAATTTTCAGAAATAGACATTTTTAGCTGCAAAACTTACCATACTGTACTTTAGTCATACTAGTAAATTTCAGTTTATTATTTGGTAAATATTCATGACAAGATTAAATTCGGCAATAGTTGGCAGCCCAGTTTGAATGAGCAGCAGAGCTGCAATACCTACTCTGCCCACCATCCTACACAGTGCACCTTTAGACACACTCCCACATACGTATATACTCACACACTAATTTGGCGCTTGAAATAAAAATGCATCTGTCTCCTCCGACACCATAGCACTGTGTCTCAATCTGTGGGTATCACTCCAGCGTATTGATTGGTTATTGATGAACCAATTTGACCTCTGACCTTTGACCCCCTTGTTGTGTCCACAGCGGCGGCCACATGAACCCGGCCGTGACCCTCGGGGTCACCGTGGCAGGAGGCCTGAACGCCATGCTGCTGGTGCCCTATTGGCTCGCCCAGTTCTGTGGGGCCATGGCTGGAGCCGGCCTCGCCAGGGTAAGATGGCATTTATACCTAGATATAGCTTCTATTTGTTTGTTTGCGTATTTATTTATTTATTTATTTATTTAAAACATTTACACTGTACTCGGGTACCCAGTTCTGTGGGGCTATGGCTGGAGCCGGCCTCGCCAGGGTAAGATGACATCTATACCTAGATATAGCTATTTTTGTTTGTCTGTGTTTTTTTTTTTTTATTTATCTACGGTATTTATTTAAACAATTAACACTACTGCCCTACTTGGGCCGCCCAGTTCTATGGAGCCATGTCTGGAGCCGGCCTCGCCAGGGTAAGATGGCATTTATACTTACCAGTCCCTCCAGTTTTTCGCGATTCAGCGATCGCGTGGATTCATGCAAATTCAATGATATTCCGCATAATTTCACGATGCCACGTAATTCCTGTAAAGCCGCATTTTTCCCGCAAAAATTTCCCCCTTTGTCCCCTTCAACATTCTGTGGAGTTTACAAAAAAGAGAAAAGGGAATGCTTCACTGGGTCCTGTATCCAGTTAGTAAAAAATTCTGTGGAGTTTATTGATTTATATTTTCGTCAAAAAATTAAAAATGTGACTACAATACCACCGGAGACGAAAACCAATAGGAAGCATTTTTGTTAATATGTCACTGAAACATTGAAAAAATAATTGCCTGCTATTTCGCAAGTCGACCCTCATCTCAGCTGCTCCGCGTCTCTCGCCTCCCCTCCCTCACTATACGCCTACACGCAGGCGTCGGACACCCGTGACCTTTTTTTTAACAGCAGTAGCCTACTTTTCAGTGCAATCCTGGCTGGAAAAAGTATTGTTGCCCATTTATCCATGACGAAGAAGTGTATGCAGTCATGAAATAGTGGCGGTGCTGTCGCACAGTAGCAAACATCTTACGTTAGCCTACATTTTTGCGCAACTTCTCCACTCTCCCCTGTCGCTTTCATGAGCATGCTACCCGACGGTCGTTGTCTGATCTTTTTTCAATGTTCGCTATGTTTGTAATTTAAGGGTCTATGTCTATGTGTAGGCACAAGCCTTCTGATAACAATCACTGTAGTGCCGATCGCAAATGATTCGGAAGTGTGGATAGGAAGTGAACGGCCCTTCCACGCTTTCACTGTGTTATTGCAATAAAGTCTTGCGAATCCATGCAACCATGCACACAACCATGTCAACGAGAGCGTGTATGCCATCACAACTTTGCATCAAGCAAATAATATGCAACAGCGTGCAATACGAGCACGAGAGAGAGAGAGAGAGAGAGAGAGAGAGAGAGAGACGCGTCTTCCAACAGGTGACATTGTAACGCTTAGTATAGCCTACAACCTGGCTACTGTACCCTGCGACGCTCTTCATTAGCCTACTGGTAGGCTATACCCACAAGTAGGCCTATTTTTTCATAACGCGCTGTCCCGTTTTCCCCCGAAGTCGTTCTAAAATATCGACAGAGATTTATGAGTGTCGCGGCCATGATTTTCTTTACACATTGGACGCACTGGCTTAGCCTATAAGACGCTCTGGCAGTTTTTGACAATATTTTATTATTGTCAATATTTTATTATTCTATTATATAGGAAGTTTGTTTCTGAATCTCTCTCTCTTTTGTCTTAAGCCTGCTTAGACTGATTGTGGTTTTCAGTTAGGCTACAAAAAAATCCAGAAAGGAGTGCAAAATCTTTGCAAAAAATGAGAAAATGCCGCCACAAAATCAGACATTTTGACCGCAAAAATCACAAAATCCCAGTGCAAAATCCTGGAGGGACTGACTTACAGTAAATATAAGTTATGTGTTTGTTGGTTTGTTTACAAACAAAGTTAATCTTCCACACACCGTGCTCTTTCGTCTCTTCTTTCTCATTCTTTTCTTTTATTCAAACAGCAGGGCCATTGCAGTGCCATTGTAGGGCCATTGCAGTGCCATTGTAGGGCCATTGCAGTGCCATTGTAGGGCCATTGCAGTGCCATTGTAGGGCCATTGCAGTGCCATTGTAGGGCCATTGCAGTGCCATTGTAGGGCCATTGCAGTGTCTGAAAACGACGATAACAATGAGGCTGATGATGATGATGATGATTTTCTTTCCTCCATCTCTGTCTCCTCACTGCTCCGCAGGCTGTGGCGTCGTCTCACGAGAGCTACGTGAACGCGTCGGGCGGAGCCTTCAACGCCATCCAGGGTAACCACCAGGTGGGCGCAGCTATCATTGCAGAGCTGGTGATGACCTTCTACCTAGTGCTGGCCGTCTGTCTGAGCGCCGTCAACCACCAGAGTAAAACGCCCCTCGCACCCTTCTGCATTGGGCTCACACTCTGCGTTGGCATCCTCGGAGCGTGAGTATTAACAGTAGTGTGTGTGTGTGTGTCTGTGTGTGTGTGTGTGTGTAACGGATGCCAAGTAGCAGTAGCTCTCACCAGACCTGTGTGTGTGTGTGTGCGTGTGTGTGCGTGTGTGTGTGTGTGTGTGTGTGTGTGTGTGTGTGCGTGTGCGTGTGTGTGTGTGTGGCTCCGTAGCACCCCGGTGGAGCTAAGCGGAACTACACCGCACACATAGATGGAATCCTGCCAGAAAATCTCGAAGAGATTTGAAGGTCGATGATAATCAGGCTAGCGGACTACTTGACTACTCGAGACTTGGTCGGACCAAGACCATAGCGATTAACGTCTCCCTAAAGTTTTCTTCTGGTCGAGGTCAGAAAAGGCTGCACCGGAGCTTAAACCAAAACTTTTCTTAGTCCCAATAGAACGTCTCTGCTTAAAACACGTCACTGCCTTGAACGCGCCTTTACCCAGGGCCGTTGGGCCGTTGGTTCCTGACAAAGTGGGTGAAGTTCCCGATTACTCTGGAGCTCAGAAAGAATATTTGTATTGCTCCTGACCTGACTTAGTGGCAACGTTGAAGATGTTGCGTCACTAGGAGTATGTAGCCTGGCTAGCGCACTACGCGCCATGACCTCAGTTATGTGTGTTGGACTATTGCACCAAACTGGGAGCGCGGGTGTGTGTGTGTGACCATGTCTGTGTGTGAACATGTTTATAGGTGTACCAAAAATACTGAATCGGACCAAGATATTGCAAAACACGCCCACTCAATGCAAAAGCATGTGCTCAAGTTGGGTCTCCTAAGGGGGCGATGTCCCCTACTTCTTCTTGTCTTTTTGAGGTATTTGCGCAAGACGTACGCTACCGCCATCTACAGCGCTAAGGGGACTTCATTGATTCTCAACCTCAGGACTTCGAAGGTCTCCTAACCGAAGGTCTCCTAAAGGGGCGTTCACCCGACATAAAGTGGATACCGGAAAAGAAACAAAATGACGCTTCTTGTTAGATACACCTTCTTTGGGTGTACTATGTCTGTGTGTGTGTGGGCGTGACCCTGCATTTTTGTCTGTCCCTGTGGGCATGTGTTATGTTGCCATGTGTGGGCGTCTCTGTGTGTGGTGGGCATGTGTGCCATTTTTGGAGCCTCATCGACGCGAACATATACAGTAGTGTGTTTGTGGCTTGAGTTATTTGTGTCTGCAGGTGTGTGTGTGTGTGTGTGTGTGTGTGTGTGTGTGTGTGTGTGTGTGTGTGTGTGTATGTGTGTGTGTACTGTAAGTGCAGGTGCATGAGAAAAGAGTCCAATGAGTGTGTGAGATGTCATCCGCAGAATGTATGATGTGTGCACATGTGTGTATGTGCATGTGTATGTGTGCGTGAGAGAGAGAGAGAGAGAGAGAGAGAGAGAGAGAGAGAGAGAGAGCAATAAAAGAGCGTGTGTGCATTTGTCTTGTTTCTGGGGTAGTAACTCTGTCTCTCTGAGCTGGTAAAGTAAAGGAGACACGAAACTTGTGTTTGCATTGGCCACCTCACAAGGCTAACACTATGACACAACAGACAGAAGCAATCACCATGAACACACAAGTGCTATTGTAACTCTTCTACTCTCTCTCTCTTCCTTTCTCTCTCTCTTGCTCTCTCTCTCTCTCTCTCTCTCTCTCTCTCTCACTCTCTATCTCTCTCTCTCATATCCCATTTTGGTGTGTTTCTCTCCTTTTTTACTTCTTTCCCTTTCTTTTTTGCCTTCTACTTTCCTTGGTCTGGTTTCTTGTTGATTTCCGCTTCAATTGTCCGTTTTCTATTTTTGCCTTCTACGATACTTCCACTCCCCTCCTTCTCTCTCTTCATTTGATTCAATCTTTATCTCTCCGTCTTTCTCGCTATCTCTCTCTCCCCCCTCATCCCTGTCTATCTGTCTCTCTCTCTCTCTATCCCTCTGTCTTCACCACCTTTTCGCCCTTTCTCTCTGTGTTTCTCTCTCTTTCTCTCTTTCTCTCTCCCTCTGCCCCCTTCTCTCTCCATCTGTCTCTCTCTCTCTTTCTCTGTGTCTCTCTGTATCCCTCTTCCCCCCTTCTTTCTCTCTCTGTCTCGCTCTCTCTCTTTCTCTCTCTCTCTCTCTCCCACTGCCCCCCTCCTATCTCTCTCTCTCTCTCTCTCTCTCTCCATCTGTTTCTCTCTCTCTCTCTCCCTCCCTCTGCCCTCTCTCTCTCTCCCTCTGCAGTGGTGCGGTGTCCGGTGCGTGTCTGAACCCTGCGCGTGCGTTCGGCCCGGCGGTGGCAGCTAACTACTGGTCCTACCACTGGGTGTACTGGGTGGCTCCACTGGGGGCGGGCCTACTAGTGGGCGTCGTGCTCAGGTAAGGGGACATTTTTTTTTTTGTAATTATTATTATTTTTATTTTTATTTTGAATGCAAATGAAAACATTAACAGCATCAAACAACTTTTTATATTTTTCTGAATGCAAATGAAACCATGAACAGCATCAAACAACTCAACTCTACACTCCCCACCCCAGGTTACAGGGATTTTATATTCATTCATTTCATTAATTCATTTTATATTTGTATTCATATCTTATTGATCATTTATTATTTTTTATTTACGCATAGTATATCGTTTTGGGTATGTGCGTGCGTGCGTGCATGTGACTTAACTGTCCAAGGAATCAACTATAGGGACCCAGTGGGTTACCGACCAATTACAGTTTTTCTCAATTGGTTTTCGTACTTTTCTCACAACAGAATAATCATTCTCAAAACTTCTTGTTCAATTGTGACTTCCTGCTGTTACCTGTGCACATGGTAAAATATGTTTCTCGTAGTTTTCAGCATTTAGCGAATGCTTTCATCACCATGCAAATGGTTGTGTACAATTCTCAGTGTTTTTGCACATTATCAATTGATTTTGTCGTGTTCTGCAAAATGCTTTGTTATGATAATCCATGAAAGATCTCACTCCCCAACACATTTACACAGTGACATAACATTTTGATGGCTCTGACACGTTCACAGACACAAAAACCTGGTTTTGAGAGATTGGCCAAGGGTTTAGAGCAAGAGATTGGGTTTTGCAGGTCATCCATGGTGTTTTGCCACTTGTTAAATCTTTTTTGGAAATGAACGTGATGTTTTGCAAAATGCGAGTAAGATTCGAGAAATGTACAAAACCAATTGAGAAATACTGTAATATGCTTACGTAAACGCTAATTGAAACTTGTTGCTTTCAAGCTTCAAAAAGAAATCCAGTTGCCTACAACAAAACTCAAGAGTTTTGAAATGAAAGGGTTCCTGAACTAAGTTTTGTTTTAAAAGTTCTTTAAATCAAAGGTTCTGTATGTGAAAAAGTTTTCTGTGTGGTGTTTTGATAGGACCCTGTTGGGTGATACGCGGACAAGACTGACGTTCCGCAAGCTGGAGGCGTCTTCACATTGATAAGGCTCTGAAGACTTCACCCCCAAAATTCCACTCCATCCCCAAGATTCCATCCTTTCTCCCAGTTATCACGCCTTGAGGCTTCACTCATTAGTACGACTGTGACAATCAGATTAACAGTCGGTTCATTAGCGATGATTACAGAGAGGTATTGTTTATATCGTGATGGAAGATGAGTGAGATTTGTACATCTTGTTGAATATGAATTGTTTCCATTTTGGTTTTTTTCTTCTTCTTCAATTAACCTGTAAATTTCATATATTTGTTGTATTTGTTTGAACACGTTTTAGTGACTAGTTCTTTACTGGAAAAATGTTAGCTCTCACGTTAAACTGTTAGTTTCATTGTGATTCTGTGATTGTGGTTCATTAGGGCCTATATGATATGTTTAAAATGTTTACATAAACTTGGGTAGGCCTTTGTGTCTTCATGACTTTCGCTGTCCTCATGTTACCTTTCAAAGTAAAGCATTTTCTTACAAATTATCTTGGAGAAAATCCATTCATTTCGGAACACATTTGAAATTCAGAGTGTATTGTTTTGTTAAAACATTTACAGACTAGTGAGCTGTCTGGTAGTAAGCAACAAAGATAACTAACCACAGAATTATGATTTCCCAAAGTAGCTTTAGTAGTTTTTTTTTTTTACTTGGATAGAACAACCGCATCTACTCAAGCAACCGAGGGAAAAAGGCTTAACCGCGCATTAGAGTGCACTTTGAGCGCTCTCCAAGGTGCTGGAGCAGGCTGTCAGTGACAATCGCAGCATTGATGTAACTCTTTAAGGTGGAAGTAAGACGGACGTGATAAGCACATCTGTTTGTTTGTCCACACAATCACACGCACTTAGCAGTGCTTGCACACACCATCAGCCTCGCTGCTATATTTGTGCAGTTAGGCTACATAAATCCCATCAACGTGTGGCGTAATAGAAGCATATTCCAGCGATATTGATGCGCCTGTTCACTATCAGCAACCCAGATGTTCACAGGTTTCGCGATAGTTGCAGAGAATTAAATCAGCGTTTATGTTGTACTGTCCCGCCTGTGGAAGAGTGATGAAAGCAGCTGACTAGGCTGCACCTGTGAAACCCATGATGAGATTATAAGAGAGAGGGCTAGAGCATATCTTATTGCAAAAGGCAAAGCTAAAACTGTGACGTTGCGTGCAACTGGTGTAAAACTATTAATCTCTTAGCATATGAAATGTTAAGTGAGACTGTTGAACCATTTTTGCATCCGAGTGTGTGTAGGCTATGTGATATCAGTCTGCTTTTGTACTTCCCCCCTCTCCCACCCCCTAAAGGACTTGTGTGTAGCCTACGGAGGCTAGGTTGGTTCTGGGCTTTTCTCTGAATTGATTAATTTTTCGTCTGTCAGTCATCCGCCGTCCCCAAGAACATCAATTTCTGGCGTATAATTTTACAGCGACAATCACGAGCTACAAAATGAGCTGGAACGGCGCAGAGGGGAACAGATGGCGCGTAATTGCCACGCGCCGGGAACAAGGGAGCTCCGCTTTTACGGGTCTCGCGGGACAGGGGCTGCTTCTAAAGTGCAGGTGCGTGCGCGTGTTTGATCAGAACGTGGCCCGGAGGAACTGCCGAGAAGTGTAGCCAACCCACCGCTCCCCTCAGCAGACAGACACTGAGATGATGGAGGCTACTTTCTCCCGAGCGAAGATAACCTCATTAGCGCGGGAGGGAAGCACTTGTACGTTTTAATCACGTCAAACAGCTAAAACAATTGGAAAGCGGCCTTCGCTAAATCCCAGTGTTTTCCACCCAAGCGGGCAACACGCAGAAGCTCCTATCCAAGCTCGAGCTCTAGTTGTCCCATTTGTGAGTGCGGTTGGCGGCTGGCTCGCAGTAGCGCCGGCTGGCGTGATTGATGAATCAAATATCACCCGGCCGCTCGCAGTAGCAAATCTCTGAAAATGTTGTGAATTAAACACAGACCCTCCAACGCGAGCAGAGCAGGTGTTCCGGGTAACAAAAAATGAATTTGCCCTCCCAGCTTGTCTACACAGAGATGCGCAATATGCGCACAGGAACGCATTCATATAAACACGCAATAGACGGGAACAGATGGGCCCATTCACATCATTCTAATTTCCTTTAAACTGAATAAAAATAAGTCAAAACATTGCAGAGGATTATTATTTTTATATAGTAATTAGATTATCGGAGTGGTGGGCTAGCCTGGAACAAATCTGGCCACAGAGAGAGGTAAAATCTGAGCACCAACAAGTCGAGACGAGTGATCATAGGCTAATTGAACCTACATATATTTTGTATGGTGGCGGTAGTTGATCCTTGTGGCAACCACCTGTCCAATTTCAAGGCTGCTCCTGCAAGTTTACATCCTGCCACTCAGCGGCGTCACAGACAACTCTGTGCGTGAAATCTTACGCCTGGCTGTGTCTAGCGAGATGGGCACCGTGGCGTCGCGTGCGTCATGTGAACTACAGGTGAGCAACTATGATTCTTGTGGTCTTGTGTTACATTATGTCTATCAAAACACTTCCCGTGCCTTTATGGCTGTGTTTATGCGTTTATTTCAGCCATTGTAGGCTATTGAAGTGAGGCAAGGGGAACCACACCAACTTATCGTTATATGCCAACACCATGCTTAGGCTACACCTCAATACCTATAGGCCTACCACTGGTTTCATGCCAACATTGTTCTAGCGCTTAAATGTTTTCCTAACTGGATCCCTGGGCAGTAGAAGCCTGCATATTCTGGCATTATTAGAAAACCAGAATGTGTTTTTAACCTCTTTCCACAGAGCCTGATGTTAAAACCTTACTGTACCTAGGGGTGCCGACAGGAGGGATAAAGGGGGCAGTTGTCCCGGGCCCAGGGAGAGAGGGGCCCCATAATTGGGTCCTCATTACATTGTAGGATTGGGCTGGGGGGGCCCTCTCAGATGACTTTGTACCGGGCCCGGCCAAAGCTATCAGCGGCCCTGACTGTACCCATGTGTGTGTTACTAGGAATCCTTTTCTTCTTATCCTTTTCTTCTTATCCTTTTTTAAAAACGTTCCACTTCATCAACCAAACCCTACAGCGTCCAATGTGGTTCCTTAGCTCCAAGGACAATGAACTGTCAAGATGGGCTGCTTTGTCAAAATGAGCTGCTGATGGGCTGTATAGTGTGTTATTGTGACGGAGGTCTTCTTGCACGGTCCGTCCCCCTCGGGACGTGAACCTGTCACCTCGCCGACTACAACGATCCGGCAATGGGAGACACAGTACGATACCGCTGGACTGAAGGACCAGTACCCCAGCCCAACGGCATCGACACTGTATGAGGCTATCGGGAGGGAGGTTTACTAACGTTCCACGCCAACTCGACTAGTTAGCCGTTACATTTGGAATAACATTACCCAAACCATACCCTTAACCTTAACCCAGGGGTGTTACTGTAGTGTGTTGTAATGGCATGGTAGCTTAGCTACAGGTATAGCTCATATTGATACAACACTGTATTGTGCCCAACATACTACCCATTCATGATCCCTCTGGCCTGCCAAACCAGACAGGGCTGGACTGGGGGAGGAATAGGGCCCCAGCACTTTTGGCTTAAAGGGGCCCCTCATAATAAGCAGCGCCTAACTGACCAGCCGGTGGGCCCCGCACCCTTGTGAGCCTCTACTTTCAGAATTTTTTTTTTAAAGTACAAAATACAAAATGGGAAATGTCTGCTATGCCAGATGGCCAGTTCAGCCCTGAAGCCAGCCAATGACTGCATCCCATTTCTCCCCACTTCGTTCCACACTCCAATTCAAGGGAAAGTTTGAAGGGATTGTAAGCACTTCAACTTGCTCTCTGGAAAGTATTGGGACAAGCTAGGCCTACACTTTCACATACAGTACACTCACAAAAGCGAGTCTTAGGGGCGAGGACAAGTGGAAG
Organism: Engraulis encrasicolus; assembly: GCF_034702125.1. Lineage (NCBI taxonomy): Eukaryota > Metazoa > Chordata > Actinopteri > Clupeiformes > Engraulidae > Engraulis > Engraulis encrasicolus. Next base: position 2,658,942 of record NC_085869.1, on the reverse strand, counting down.
TGCCTGTAATGGAAGAGGGCAAAAAAACATGAAATGAATTTCCTGGCACTGCACCAATCTGAAGATTGATAGAACCGCTGGTTGGCGTTAGAACTGGTTAACTGCACGTAATGGACCAAAGCAGAAGTCCCATTACCGCTTGAATCCCTCCCCAACGACTATACAGACTCAAAAAAGGGTTCTATGTTCCCTGCTGCTTCCAAATAGACTGCTGACGCATGGCAAAGCGCAGGTTGTTGTTGCACCTCTGACAGGTTAGGTTTAGGGATAGTTTTGGTCAGGGCACAAATTTACAACTCAGAAACAGTGCATTACTGACAGGTTAGGTTTAGGGATGGTTTTGGGAAGGGCACAATTTGAAAACTCGGATACAACACGGGGAACATAGAACCCTTTTTTTAGAAAAAGGGTCCTAAGTTCCCCGCTCCCATACAAAGACAGGGGAACATAGGACCTGAAGAACATAGGTACGCTCGAACAGATTTCAGGGCCTAGCTATGCTTTTCATGCTGTGATGATGCGGTGCTGGACAAACCCACCAAGCACAACATTTTTTTTTTCTGCCGATATAGGGTGATGACCCCCTAGCTGCAGGGGCGCCACCAGAAATTTTGGGCCCTATGAAAGATTCGAATTTTGTGATTGTTAGTGCTTTTGGGCTCTCTAAAGTGCCCTTGTCAGTGCTTGGGCCTTTAGAATTTTTAACATCTTTCCCCCCCTAGCGGCACCCATGCCCTAGCTGCAAACCTACAGTGTGTGTATAGGGTAGGCTTAATACTTTATTGTTATCTGTAGATCCCAAACCTACAGTGTGTGTATAGGGTTGGCTTAATACTTTAGCGGGTTTGTTTAGCGGCTAACAGTGTGTGGGTATCTGTAGATCCCTATAGTGTGTGGATAGGGTACGCGTAATACTTGAGCTGGCTTGTTGTCTGTAGTGTATGGAGGGTAATACTTGAGCTGGCTTGTTATCTATAGTGTATGGATAGGGTAGACGTAATACTTGAGCTGGCTTGTATAGTGTATGGAGCGTAATACTTGAGCTGGATTGTTGTCTATAGTGTGTGGGTAGGCATAATACTTGAGCTGGCTTGTTGTCTATAGTGTGTGGAGGGTGTTACTTGAGCTGGATTGTTATCTGTAGATCCCTATAGTGTATGGATAGCGTAATCCTTGAGCTGGCTTGTTGTATGCAGATCCCTATAGTGTATGGATAGGGTAGGCGTAATACTTGAGCTGGCTTGTTATCTGTAGATCCCTATAGTGTGTGGGTAGGATAGGCGTAATACTTGAGCTGGCTTGTTGTATGCAGATCCCCAGAGCGCAGCTGGGCCTCATTTGGAGCCTGAGATTGTCAATTTAAAGCGAAATGTTTTGGAAAGTGGCGTGAGGAATGCTGCGGAAATGGGAGATGGCGTGAATTCTAAACGAGGAGCATCCATCGGAGATGAGGGCCCTGCTCTGTGCTGCGCTGCGCTGGGCTGAGCTGGGCTGCATGCGCGCGGTATAATTCCGCTCGCTCTTGTATCAAACTAATAAATTACTGCCCATCTCGGCGATAACCGGGGAAGAAAGAGTATGATTTAGCCGGCAGCTGTGACCCTGGGTTACCTAGCAACAGGTCGTGGCCAGGAAGGGGAAAAAAAAGAAAGCTGCCGTTTCAAAATAAATAAATAAATAACAAAACAGGTAGGCTGTTGTACTGCCTGCCTATACCTTCAGAGTGTCCAACGGGAATGGGAGATAGGGCCAGTTGGGTAGTTCACATCACAGACAACCAAGATTGGGTGCATCATGATTTATTTACCTTATGTGAGTTGTTGCGTGTAAACATTTGACAAAAAACAAGCCAAAGGTAAGGTGGAGAGGGTTTGAAAGAAAGGTATTGATTACATTATATTACATTGCATTGCATTGCATTTGGCAGATGCTTTTTTTAACCAAAGCGACTTACAATCGAAATTGTAATGTAATAATGTGATTGAACAATTAAGTAACCATTGTTGTGAAAGTGAACACATAGGAGATTAACAAATGAGAGCTGGAAGGAGCAAGAAGAGTGCATTACATACGGTATCATCTTCGATATGCCAGTGGATGAGCTTATAGGAAGTCACCAATCGAGATGGTAGGCTTCCTCTGCTATTAAACTGACATTGGTTTGAAGGGTAGGCTCTTTACAAGGCCTGGCTACCTCGGCCTGCCTTTCAGTGGCAGTGGCCCTGTAAAAAGAGCTCTTTACTGGGGGAAGGTCAGCCGTCGCCTGGGTATTACAGGCAGGAGATGGAGATGGGCCGCTTGCAATCACACAGCCATTGCCAAACCACATCTCTGGAGGTTGGTACAGTACAGTACTGTATAGACTGCAGGGTTGGACTGGCCATCTGGCATAGCGGTCATTTCCCGGTGGGCCCCGATCCCTCGTGGGCCCCTATTTTCAGAAATAATTTTAGAAAATAATATTTTAGGGGTCCACGAGTGTGCGGGGCCCACTGGTTCTGCACGGCTAATTATGAGGGACCCCCTTAAGCCAAAAGTGCTCAGGCCGTATTTCTCCCCCAGTCCAGCCCTGACAGACTCTGCATGCTGTGCAGCACCCAGTTGGTGCCCCTGGAGAACACCAGGCAAAAAGGTTTTGCTTTCATGGTTTTCTCAGGCGCTCAGTGATGCATAAGATGCAGACATTTTTTAAAATGAAATTCGTAGGTTTTGAAGAATAGAGTATAGGCCTATTGCTAGCCATTCCCACACACACACACACACACACACACACACACACACACACACACACACACACACACACACACACACACACACACACACACACACACACACACACAGATACACACACACACACACACACACACACACATTTGACGTACTTGTCTGTATTTGTGTGTCAGTGTGTCTCCTGTTTCACAACCTTAGACTGAGCATACAGTATGGAGTAGGCCTATATCATTTTGAGTGTGTGTGTGTGTGTGTGTGTGTGTGTGTGTGTGTGTGTGTGTGTGTGTGTGTGTGTGTGTGTGTGTGTGTGTGTGTGTGTGTGTGTGTGTGTGTGTGTGTGCATGCTCTAGACAACATGCTTGTATAGACGAGTAGGTTAGTTGAAGAGGAATTGTTTCAAGGCTACAGATATTCCTATTGAGAGACCCCCACACACAAAGCCTACTAGACTGAATTACGCACAAAGACACCAAGACTATAGGACGCGGTCAAGAAGAATGCCAAGATCTCTTGAGTGGCTGAAAGAGAACGAGAGCGAGAGGATGAGGAGGAAGAAAAGGATGCATGTTGAAGATGCATGAAAGGATATATGAAGGATGTAGTAGGCCCATGTTGCTTTTCTTCTCTCTTTTCATTGTACGTCTTTATTCCCTTACAGCAGTGGTTTCCAAACGTTTTCAGCAGAGGCCACCTTTTGGACGTAACCCTTTGAGGAGTAAGGATTTTCCCCCAGTCTTCTAGAATTTTACTCGAACACTCTACAGCTCCCATAGAAGTCAATGTCAAAAATCTTGCAAAGTCCTTATGACATCATAATGAGAAGAACTCAAAATGTTGGTAAAATTCTAATCACATATTTGTGATGGTACTCCTCAGAGGAGTTTTGTAGAAGAAGATACCGCACACTCTTGTCCATCGTGCTGCAATTTATTAACAAAACAACGTTTCGGCCCGTATGGCCTTTCTCAAGTTTTCTCCTCAGAGGGGAACATTTTCGCGAGCATAGCAATGGATTTCTAGCAATATTAGCAGACAACTTATGAATGGAAAATCTAGTAATTATATTGCCTTTGCCTTAGTTTGTCCGCTAATATTGCCATACATCCGTACAGCAAACACATCTATTATTAACCATACAATGGCCCTCAGTGGCCACAATTTTCCACAGTGAACGTATTATTTATTACAACAGGTACCGCAGATGTTTCTTCATTCCACTTCGCATTTCTGACTTTCTTCACTTGTTCTGATTTTTACTATCTCATCCCGTCTCCTCCTCTCCTCTCCTCTCCTCTCTTCTCCTCTCCTCTTCTCTCCTCTCCTCTTCTCTCCTCTCCTCTCCTCTCCTCTCCTCTCCTCTCCTCTCCTCTCCTCTCTTCTCCTCTCCTCTCCTCTCAACTTACCTCTCCTCTGCTCTTCTTTCTCATCTCCTCTCCTCCTCTTTCTCATCTCCTGCTCTCCTCTCCTCGTCTTTCTGCTCTCATCTCCGCTCCTCCCCTGTCTTCTCCTCCCCTCTCTCCTCTCCTCTCCTGTCATCTCCACTCCTCTCCTCTCCGCTCCTCCCCTCTCTTCTCCTCCTCTCTCCTCTCCTCTCCTGTCATCTCCACTCCTCTCCTCTCCGCTCCTCC
>NC_085869.1:2649584-2652084 GCF_034702125.1 Engraulis encrasicolus | reverse complement strand
AAACCGCCAAGAGGCGCTAAATTCCGCCCAAAAGGTGCTCAAAAAACCGCCAAGAGGCGCTAAATTCCGCCCAAAAGGTGCTCAAAAACCGCCAAGAGGCGCTAAATTCCGCCCAAAAGGTGCTCAAAAACCGCCAAGAGGCGCTAAATTCCGCCCAAAAGGTGCTCAAAAAACCGCCAAGAGGCGCTAAATTCCGCCCAAAGGGTGCTCAAAAACCGCCAAGAGGCGCTAAATTCCGCCCAAAAGGTGCTCAAAAAACGCCAAGATTCGCTAAATTCCGCCCAAAGGGTGCTCAAAAACCGCCAAAATGCGCTAAATCCCGCCCAAAAGGTGCTCAAAAACCGCCAAGAGGCGCTAAATTCCGCCCAATTTCAACAAATTGCATCGACTTCTATGGGCATAAAACTGCAGAAAAAAACGCCAAAAGACCCATTTTTCCCGTTTTTACCCGCAGACGGCCATCCCAAGAAGCCCAATTGGGCGGGTAACCGCGCAATCTGGCATCACTACATGCTGCCCCCTGAGTCATTTCATCTGGCCCGCAGAGCCTTACAAGAAAGACAAACTTTAAATTATCTTAGAGCTACTCTTACCCAAAATTCTTAAAATGGCTAATGGCCTCAGATCACCCTGCTCTATTCATCTAAATGTATTTCATTAAAATGTACAGGACTTAAATAGTTAGCAAATAATTTCAGCGCACATTATTTCTTAGTAATGACACAGGCAATTTGCCAGCAATATTTGAGTCTTCGGTATGAAGTTGTATATGTTTACTTATGATGGTATATGTGAACACACGAATGTGTTTGAATGCACATCAGTGTATGTGTGGGTACATGTGTACCGGACGGTATACTGTATGTGCGTGTGTGTGTATTTTTGCTTGTGTACACTGCGAACGTGTGTGTGTGTGTGTGTGTGTGTGTGTGTGTGTGTGTGTGTGTGTGTGTGTGTGTGTGTGTGTGTGTGTGTGTGTGTGTGTGTGTGTGTGTGTGCTGTATGCGCGACTAACTGTTCAGATTAAAGAGGCGTTTACCCCAACAAGCCTCCTGGCGACCCCTCAGCAAAACGAACACACACACACACACACACACACACACACACACACACACACACACACACACACACACACACACACACACACACACTGCCGAAGCCCCCCTGCTGCAATTACAGCGCAGAAATAAGCTAAGATAAATCACACCTGCTGTCCGTCACACACACACACACACACACACACACACACACACACACACACACACACACACACACACACACACACACACACACACACACACACACACACACACACACACACACACACACACACACACACATTACGCACCCAATCAGGGATGCTGCATATTTTAGCTTTTTATCAACTACGGAGTAATTACCACTGAATGACATTAGTACGAGAGAGAGAGAGAGAGAGAGAGAGAGAGAGAGAGAGAGAGAGAGAGAGAGAGAGAGAGAGAGAGAGAGAGAGAGAGAGAGAGAGGGGGAGGGAAAGTTAGAGAGTGTGATAGAAAAACTGTGGGTTCCTGTATCTATCGGGGCTGTGTGTGTGTCTCTGTGCGAGTATGAGTGACGTTCTCCATCTCCTGAGGATGTGTGTGTGTGTGTGTGTGTGTGTGTGTGTGTGTGGAGGTGGGATTATGGTGACGTGTGTTTTACAGTAGAGGTAATTGATAGACCTGCTAATAGGCTGCCGTAGTTAGTGTGAAGTCACTAATCATATATTTTGCCCTCGAAGGCCATCCGTGTTTACTGTTGTTGGCATCACATTTGCATGTCAGTTTGAAGCAATATTGCGTACACGCAGAGGCACACATATACTGTTTGTCACATAATAACAGTGATTCTCACTTTTGGTCCTGTCTTGAGTTGTTTTTCTTTTTTTTTTCTCAATATTTTCTGTCCTTATATTGTTTTAGTTAGTAGCTCCCTCACTCTTCCTTTCGTTTGTTCCTTCCTTCTTATCTGTCTGGGCGTCTTTCAGGACTTACTGTACACCACTGTACACAGCTCATCTTTGGTGTAGCTACAGTAGAGAAAAAATAAATAAGATTAAGGTGGCGTACAATGATGCTCTTAGAATCTTGCTTAAGGCTCCCAGGTGGGAAAGTGCAAGTACTCTGTTTGTCTCTGTAAATGTGCCCACATTTCAGGCTATTCTTAGGAATCTCATGTATAAATTTATTGAGTTCATCAAGAAATGGTATTATACTGAGGGGGGGGGGGTTATTTTTTAATGTTTTGTATGTCTTTTATAATGTATTGTATTGTATTGTATTGTATCTGGACCTTGAGTCTGTGAATAAAGTTTATTATTTCCATCGAGAGACTGACCCAGGGAGGCTGACAGAGGGGGATAAAGGGGTCTGCTGCCCTGGGCCCAAGAAGAAAGGGGGACCAGAATTAGGTCCTATTTTACACACGTGCTGTGGTATGAGTTTCACACACAAAAAAACAACAACAACCTTGATACCTTGCT
>NC_085869.1:2622084-2629584 GCF_034702125.1 Engraulis encrasicolus | reverse complement strand
GTTTTGTCTTATTTCAATTGCTTATGCACAATGAAATGTGTTCACCTCAGCCCACCTCTTCCATTATGACAAAACTATACACAGATAAGTCTGTATGCCTGAATGTACCTTCATCTAATATGAATATCTAGTTTTAGGAAGTTATTGTCTGCTGATTTTATTGCCTTGTTTAGATTAAATCCTTGAACGGTAGAAAGGTGAAAGGTGGAACAAAAGACAGGTTGATGTCATTGTGAAATATTTACTTTCTTGATAGTTAGGCTATCTCCAATCATTATCAAGCTCCTCCTACTCAGTGATTTGGCCACTACATGTTTAGACACTACATAACACCAGGCACTACATTGTACTGGTAACACTTTAGAATAATGGATGCAAAAAAGCATTATAAAGACTTAATAAATAATTAACGATTGATGAACAAAACATTAACAAACGTTTGTAAATGACTAGGAAATGTAAACAAATGCTTGTAAATGACTAGGAAATGCTATGTTAATATTTTATATTTATCAAACATTTACAAGTTGCTTGTAAATGAATAAAATACTCTTTTATAAGGTGTGTAAAATCTTGCAGATATCATTTGTAGATATTTTATAAAGCATTAATAAAGCTTAGTTAATAATAAAAACATTTGTTAATGTTTTATTCATCATTAGTTAATTATTTACTGAGTCTTTACTAAGGAACATTATTATAAAGTGTTACCAATGTTACTTTTGCTGCAGATGTAGCGAAAGCAATGGAGTTGTTTTGCAGTGATTAGTCCTAGTCATAGAGTCTTTGCTATCTACATCAGAAGCCACACAATGGCATATTGTGCCCCCTCATTATCAAGCCAATGTACTGAGGCAGGATCACATACTACTCCACCCTGTCCTCCTGTCAGTCACTGAAACGGGATGGATGAATTTGAATGGGGCATTAGTCCCACTACTCCTGTATCTGCCATTCACGAAGCATGAAAAGACATCACAACTTGTGCTCGCCCCAAGGAGTGCCTCATCCCCCTCTGGATCTGCAAGAAGAGGCATGGAGTACATGGAGTCATTCAGTTGCTGCAAATAAGATAAATTTGTCTTGGGCATACATAGCTGTCGCATTTAAGCAAACAACTCCTTCAAAATCACTGGAGAGGAGGAGAGGTAATTGAGAATAAGTTAACCTAGGGCTCTGACTTCTACTCCAAAGGGCTTGGATCATAAGTGGGACAGTCAGAGCACACCCACAACCCTAGTGATGGTCAATATCACGCTGCCTTCCCCTTACTTGCACTTCACCCCCATGGTGTCCCTCACACAACTGTGCTTCTCTCATCCAGTGTGCTCCATCATCTAAGCTTCACCTATCACTTGGATCCCTCACATGGGATTACAACTCCATCACGTACAGTAGATAACCTATAATCCTGGGCAGTCATGGGTGAGCGGTTAGGGCGTCAGACTTGCATCCCAGAGGTTGCCGGTTAGACTCCCGACCCGCCAGGTTGGTGGGGGGAGTAATCAATCAGTGCTCTCTCCCATCCTCCTCCATGACTGAGGTACCCTGAGCATGGTACCGTCCCACCGCACTGCTCCCCATGGGGCGCCACTGAGGGCTGCCCCCTTGCACGGGTGAGGCATAAATTCAATTTCGTTGTGTGCAGTGTGCAGTGTTCACTTGTGTGCTGTGGAGTGCTGTGTCACAATGACAATGGGAGTTGGAGTTTCCCAATGGGCTTTCACTTTCTTCACTTTTTCATCCTTCGGATTCGCCCTGATCGCAAACCACAATACCGTAGAACCAATCAGGATCACTGATTTTTCAGAGATGTGACACAGTCAAAATGTATGGTGGTGAGAAGTTAAATAAGTGAAAAAAGTAGTTCTTTCAGCAACAATGACTGCTCCAATGAGTCACTTTTCGAATCTGTGAATAGTTAAAGCGCAGCTCAGACAAATGTGACACAAAATGTGTCATAAGTGCAAGGATTTCTTTAAATAACTCCACTCTTTTGGACCGCTATGCCTATGTCGTAGCTCCAGATGGAAGTTGCTGTGGCCAGCAAAAGGTGGTAGTCTGGTATACAGAGAATAATTTCTGTATCTTTGAATGCAAAGAAAACCAAAGAGATAATTGCGGCCTTCAGGAGGCACACCTACAAGAGGAAAAAAGTTAGCCCCTGTCTAATCCTCCTGCTGCATCAACAGAGCTAAAAACATTATCTAGGACAGCCTCCAACCGGGTCCTCAGCTCTTTGCCTTGCTGTCCTCTTGGTACAGGTGTGTCAAAGCAAGGACCAAACAACTCAACAAAGGGCCATAACCACATTTCACACGCACATGCACAGAATGACCATTCATTGGTATCCCTCAATCCAATGATCTCTTTCCATCCATCTGGTGTTCTGCAATAGACTAATTGATACAGCACAATGTAAAATAGTTGTGTTTGCAGAGTGGGCCACCGCTACTGTAATATCTACATTGAGCAAGACAATCGATGCAATAACTCTTGGATACCAATGAGTATGACATGAGTACCAATACATGAGTATGTCCTCTGTGTATATATTCACACACACACACACACACACACACACACACACACACACACACACACACACACACACACACACACACACACACACACACACACACACACACACACACACACACACACACACACACACACACACACACACACACACACACCGTATGCACTCCCTGCTCTGTTCATGGTTTTTTTGGGCACTACTAATTGTATATTCTGCTCAGCAAAACTGTTTTGTGAATTACATGTGTGCTCTGAAGTGTGTTGCTTTCAATCTCATTGAACATGTGCATAGTGACAAACACCATTCTATTCTATTCTATTCTATTCTATTCTATTCTATTCTATTCCAATCTATTCTATTCTATTCTATTCTATTCTATTCTATTCTATTCTATTCTATTCTATTCTACACATCAGCTCACCACTCAATCCTCCTTTATTCATAGATTGAATGAGCACATCAATAAAATTGGCAAACAGTGATTTCCATTGTAAAGTTGTATAAAAAGAATTATTTAGGCAGACTCGTGTGTGCACTTACTTTTATGGTTGAAAAGATGGGAGCATGGGACGTGGTTTGAGATGGAAACATTTCATCATGGTATAATGACTCAATTATTGAATTGAAATCTGCCTGAGTGTATATTAAAGCGCCTGTATACGTACGTATGTGTACGTTGGTGTTCCAATAAGAATGTCTTCTCTGCCACACTTGTGTGTGTGTATGTACTCTCTCAATGTGTGGTCCGTCCGAACATTGCAATGTTATGCTTGATTGTTATTTACATTAAGAGTGGCGTCAGGGTGGGGATGAGGGAGTGAATGTAGTGTATGTGGGTAGTAAGTGTCACTTCACTTTTTCATCCTTCGGATTCGCCCTGATCGCAAACCACAATACCGTAGAACCAATCAGGATCACTGATTTTTCAGAGATGTGACACAGTCAAAATGTATGGTGGTGAGAAGTTAAATAAGTGAAAAAAGTAGTTCTTTCAGCAACAATGACTGCTCCAATGAGTCACTTTTCGAATCTGTGAATAGTTAAAGCGCAGCTCAGACAAATGTGACACAAAATGTGTCATAAGTGCAAGGATTTCTTTAAATAACTCCACTCTTTTGGACCTCTATGCCTATGGCGTAGCTCCAGATGGAAGTTGCTGTGGCCAGCAAAAGGTGGTAGTCTGGTATACAGAGAATAATTTCTGTATCTTTGAATGCAAAGAAAACCAAAGAGATAATTGCGGCCTTCAGGAGGCACACCTACAAGAGGGAAGAAGTTAGCCCCTCTCTAATCCTCCTGCTGCATCAACAGAGCTAAAACATTATCTAGGACAGCCTCCAACCGGGTCCTCAGCTCTTTGCCTTGCTGTCCTCTTGGTACAGGTGTGTCAAAGCAAGGACCAAACAACTCAACAAAGGGCCATAACCACATTTCACACGCACATGCACAGAATGACCATTCATTGGTATCCCTCAATCCAATGATCTCTTTCCATCCATCTGGTGTTCTGCAATAGACTAATTGATACAGCACAATGTAAAATAGTTGTGTTTGCAGAGTGGGCCACCGCTACTGTAATATCTACATTGAGCAAGACAATCGATGCAATAACTCTTGGATACCAATGAGTATGACATGAGTACCAATACATGAGTATGTCCTCTGTGTATATATTCACACACACACACACACACACACACACACACACACACACACACACACACACACACACACACACACACACACACACACACACACACACACACACACACACACACACACACACACACACACACACACACCCCGTATGCACTCTCTGCTCTGTTCATGTTTTTCTGGCACTAATTGTATATTCTGCTCACCAAAACTGTTTTGTGAATTAAATGTGTGCTCTGAAGTGTGTTGCTTTCAATCTCATTGAACATGTGCATAGTGACAAACACCATTCTATTCTATTCTATTCTATTCTATTCTATTCTATTCTATTCCAATCTATTCTATTCTATTCTATTCTATTCTATTCTATTCTATTCTATTCTATTCTATTCTACACATCAGCTCACCACTCAATCCTCCTTTATTCATAGATTGAATGAGCACATCAATAAAATTGGCAAACAGTGATTTCCATTGTAAAGTTGTATAAAAAGAATTATTTAGGCAGACTCGTGTGTGCACTTACTTTTATGGTTGAAAAGATGGGAGCATGGGACGTGGTTTGAGATGGAAACATTTCATCATGGTATAATGACTCAATTATTGAATTGAAATCTGCCTGAGTGTATATTAAAGCGCCTGTATACGTACGTATGTGTACGTTGGTGTTCCAATAAGAATGTCTTCTCTGCCACACTTGTGTGTGTGTATGTACTCTCTCAATGTGTGGTCCGTCCGAACATTGCAATGTTATGCTTGATTGTTATTTACATTAAGAGTGGCGACAGGGTGGGGATGAGGGAGTGAATGTAGTGTATGTGGGTAGTAAGTGTTGTCTTTTCAGTGACAGTGTTCGTATTGTAATGGACTCTACCGGGGGCCTATTCGAAAACAAGATATGTTATCTAAGACCAATACATTTAATTAATGCCGGATTAAATTGAAATAGGGGAAATATTCCAATATAAATGATACATTTATTAACAGTCTTAAACATGTATGGAGGTCTAAATCATGTATTTTCATCCAAATCTTAAACACAAGCACAGCAATGAATTCCCCATGTATGAAAACCTATAGCTGGCATAATTATATTAAAGAGATGACCTTGTTTAATCACAGACATGTACTGTATATCTCTGGTGATGGCGGCCATATTGGATTCCTTCATTTTGAGGTACTATGGGATTTTTTGAGCCTGGTATACAGTTTTTGGCAGTATTGGTGTTCACAAAGACATCAGACATTATTTTCTGTGGATCTTGAAAGTTTGATCATAATGCTAAAAATCGTTGACAATATGAGACTCCCTGTTTTAAAAAAGCTGCCAGTCAATTATATAAGCATTTTCTTCAAATCTGACCTTAAATCTGATGACAGAATGGGGTTCCCCATATATGAAAACTTAAAAATAAGTCTTATTTTCATATTCATACCTTGTTTAGTCAAAAAGAAAAGGGATTGCGAGATTTTAACCTGGTGTCGGCGGCCATATTGGATTTTGCCCGTTTGAGGCATTTCCGTACATTTTTGCGCCCGGTATACAACAGATTTGGATTCAGCACCCTTGAATACCCCTAAATCAGTTGTATACCAAAAATTAACATGATTTGCCTTCAGGACCTTAAATAAGCACATTTCTGCCTAGACTATAGTGGCCCTTGTTAAGGTTGAACACCCCCACACACACATATTCAAACACACACGCACACACAAACACACACACACACACTCAAAGACACACACGCGCGCAAACAAATAATGTTTTAGTTATGTGGGTGCAATGGAGAGGTCATATTGAAATGCATGCACACACACACACACACACACACACACACACACACACACACACACACACACACGCACACACACAGGCATGCGCAGACACACGCACACACAGACACACGCGCGCACGCACGCACGCACGCACACACACACACACACACACGCACACACACACACACTTCCTCTCTCTCTCTCTCTCTCTCTCTCTCTCTCTCGCTCTCTCTCTCTCACACACACACACACACACACACACACACACACACACACACACACACACACACACACACACACACACACACACACACACACACACACACACACACACACACACACACACACACACACACTTCCCCTCTCTCCCTCTCTCTCTCTCTCTCTCTCTCTCTCTCTCTCTCTCTCTCTCTCTCTCTCTCACCAACTCTCTCTCTCTCTCTCTCTCTCTCACACACTCACACACACACACACACACACACACACACACACACACACACACACACACACACACACACACAGACCAACACACACACACACACACACACACACACACACACACACACACACACACACACACACACACACACACACACACACACACACACACACACACACACACACCCCAAATGTAGCCCAAAACTCCCTCAATCTCAACACCAACCTCGTCATGCCGCCGACACCTGTCACATCCCATCAGAGAGACAGCCAGAGTGAGGCGAGTGTGTGTGTGTGTGTGTGTGTGTGTGTGTGTGTGTGTGTGTGTGTGTGTGTGTGTGTGTGTGTGTGTGTATGTGTGTGATTGTGTGTGTGTGTGTGTGTGTGTGTGTGTGTGTGTGTGTGTGTGTGTGTGTGTGTGTGTGTGTGTGTGTGTGTGTGTGTGTTGATATGAGTGTGTGTATGTGTATGTGTGTGTGAGAGTGTGTGTGTGAGTGTTGATGTGTGTGTGTGTGGTGTGTGGTGTGTGTGTGTGTGTGATAAATGTGTGTGTGTGTGTGTGTGTGTGTGTGTGTGTGTGTATGTGTGTGTGTGTGTGTGTGTGTGTTTGTGTGTGTGTCTTTGGGCTGCATTTCATTTCACATGTGCAGAAGAAGTGCCTTTGTCTATGCTGTCTCTTGTGCTTGCTTGCTGGTGCATGTTTACACAGTGTGTGCTTGTGTGTGCGTATGTGCGTGCGTGTGTGAGTGTGTGTGTGTGCGCTCCTGTGTGTGTGTATGCGCGTCTGTGTGAACATGTGTGCGTGCGTGCGTTCGTGCGTGTGCGTGTGCACATGCGTGCATGTGTGTACGGTGTGTGTGTGTGCATGCGTACGTGTGTGCGTGCACGTGTGTGTCCTCATCCGTGTTTGTGTTGTGTTGTGTGTGTGTGTTTTTGTATGAACGTCTGCATCCCCAATTGTGTGTTTCCCACAACACTCGCCTCTTCAGAATGGAGTGATATGTTATTCATGGCTGTGAAGAGAGGGGAAAAAACAACAACAAAACAAACAGAATGAGGAAAAACGGAGGGAGAAGAAGGATGACAAAAGG
>NC_085869.1:2572823-2616984 GCF_034702125.1 Engraulis encrasicolus | reverse complement strand
TAAACAAGGAGGAGACAGTTTGTGAGGAGGTACAAGGACCAAATAAGTGCCCCACCCCTTCATCCTCCTCCATGACTGATGGACCCTCAACGTGGAGATTGGACGCCAGTGCAATGCTTTCTCTGTGAGACAATGCAAGCTGAATCTGTCCTGGCATTGGCAATGAGTGTATTACTGTTGTGGCAATTGCTCTGGCATAATGACAATATCTCAGAGTGCTTTACTTTAGATGAGAATGAAAATAATATTAACATTGAAAACTAACATGAGTGAAAGTAGTAGAAAGTTAAAGAAAACTGTGAACATCTGTTGGTAGATATGAGATATACCAGCATGCTAGACTAATACAAGGGCTACAAAAGTATTTCAGTCATTCACCATTTCCAGGATAAAAGTTAATAATAAAAATAAAGAAATAGTATAACTATCAAAATAATGTGCAGTGCATTGTTCTTGTTGTGCTGCATGAAATTATTTATAAGTGTTTTGTTTTCCTTAGAAGGCGTTTCATGTTTGACTTGCCGCTTCACTCAAAATAAATATAGAAAATAAATTAACATCTTAAGACAGGCACTGTTTGTTATGGACCAATGACACAGACAGCATGACAGGATGATGCTAGTGGTAGGGTAGTAAAGTTCTGCAAAAATCTCCTTTTGACCAAAATTATTAGGGGGGACTCAGAATTGCTCTTTGCCCAGGGTCTCATATTTCCTATAACCGCCACTGGTGTTTGGCGCCCCCTTTGGTGCCTAGTTTTTCCCTGTTTTCCGAAAACCCCAAAATCTGACTTATGTGGTTTTGGTAGCAAGCCGACGATATGTACCATACTATACTTAGATGGCATATGCACCATACTATACCTAGATGGCACACACCTAGTTGCTTCAGAGGGGTCTGGGAACAGGTTGAAGCATGTGGTTGAAGTTTGTTTAGATGTGCTGAAAGGGACCACATGTGAAAGTGCAATCTAATCTCCTGTGTGTGTGTGTGTGTGTGCGTGTGCGTGTGCGTGTGCGTGTGCGTGCGTGTGCGTGTGCGTGTGCGTGTGTGTGTGTGTGTGTGTGTTTGCAGTGGGACTCAGCTGCTGTTTCCGTTGGTGTTTCTGCTTCAGGGGAGTTGAGAGAGAACCCAGAGGACAGCAGGAGTGATCACATGACACAGCAGGAGTGATCACATGACACAGCAGGAGTGATCACATGACACAGCAGGAGTGATCACATGACACATGAGAACCCAGAGGACATCATACATCAAGAATAGATACGTCATCGCGTATTTCAAGCACGTCCGCACAGGTCGGCCATATTAGAGCAGCCTAAACTCTCCACAGACCCTCCGTTACACCTGAAGTAAACTGAAGAGTTGAAACGTTGGGATACTTAAAAATGTATTCTGTTGCTTCGCTGAAATATTGACACGTGTTTATAAATGGTAGGGCTCCTTAAAACTTAAGTGTAGACTGGGGTAAAACGCCCAGGAGAGTAATAGACCTATGCTTCCCACTTAACCTATTTGTACAAACATTTAGATAGACCTACAGCAAATACACATTTTAACCATTGCTGTGCATTACGTTGACGGCATGGATATATTCATTGCACCAAATTAAAGACGACAGAGATGACGTACTGGAAGAGAGATGTACAGCGCAACAGGTTCATTCTATCTGGATGGCTTTAGCGTCACGACTCATTTTGAACACAAGGTGGAGCTGTCGAAACCAAAGCATATACTACAAGTGAACGTTTATTTGTTATTTTACTGAAAATATAAAAGATTACGTTGTGCATTTGTTTATGGGATCTATTTAATTACATGAATAAGCCCACTGAACTATATTATACATGATGTTAGACCTATGCACATAATAATATAATGTAATATAATATAATAATATTGTGAATATTCATCACTATGCAGTATCAGCATATACTTTCGTTTTATACTGTATAAAAAAACAACCCTTTCGAAAATCGATATAAATTTGAGGGAATTATGGCCATCTGAAGAGTATACAACACCCAAAACTCACTGCAACTGGTTGAGCCAGAAGGCTGCTTTAACATGGCCGCCATGCGCGGACGTTCGGCTTGAATGACGGGAACGCGGACGACGCATCTAGTCTTCATATATGATGTCTGTGACCCAGAGGACAGCAGGAGTGATCACATGACACAGCAGGAGTGATCACATGACCCAGCAGGAGTGATCACATGACACATGAGAACCCAGAGGACATCAGGAGTGATCACATGACCCAGCAGGAGTGATCACATGACAGAAGAGAACCCAGAGCAGAGCCATACAGAAGGGAGAGTTACGCGATTGGAGGACCAGGAATTAAATTGCAGCCCCGCCTTTCAACGAGATAAGGTCGTGTCTAAAGCGGCTGTCTTCCCATAGACTCAACATAGATCCACCACATTAACAGCCAAAAATAAGGACTAACGAACTATACTGCGGGGTAATCACCACAATTATGTAAACTATCAACTGTCTTGGTGGTGATAATCACAACAGTTTTACCATCTGTGATGTTTATCTGAAGTTATTACTACGAACAGCAAGTCTTGTCATATTCCCTGCATTGCATCGCATTGCATTTGCTGTGTGCTACGTCCACTACTAAGCACTAACATTCGCAACGCTGAGCAGTACTGAGAAGCTAAAACAGCTAATTTTGCTAATGAGGAAGTCGGCCCTAGCACACAGCGGAGATTGCCTGACAATAGGCAAATACGACTTTGTTGCTATCGATCAACATTGACAAAGCACGTGAGCGAGAACTTGTTGTCACGATGTGGGTGTTATTAAATACAGCGCATTTACAGTCGGCCACAAATATGAACGAGACGATGAGCTCGCACGGGTTTGCTCTACTAACACACCACGTGTGACGAGTGGGGGGACAGGCAGTGAGGAGGAGCTGAAGTGGGGACCTGCGCAAACTTGTGTAGAGGTGTGAGACAAGACCCATATACACACGTGAGTGAGTTGTTGACCAACCAGTTCATGGGCGCGTGACCTCGGAGGCAGTCCGCAGACGAGCGTTGAAGGGGATAAGCAACTGCAGAAGTTGCAAGATCTGACTGCAGTCGCATTCATCCCGCGATAGTTTGACACCATGTGACCTATCACCTCGTCAACGCAACATCACCGAAATTTTGAAGTTTGACAGGAAATCTAACCGTCATGCAGCATTTTCAACCAGGGTGCATTGCTGTCTAAATGCGCTGTCTAAATCCTGTTTCGTACGGGGCTATTGATAACAGCAGGCAGATCATCTAATACATGGAGTTTAGAGGAAACAGTGTGCGATATAAACATTCAGTATGAGAACCACAGAGATTGAAATACATATAGAGATTAGAACAGAAATTGTGTAAGGATGTTAGTAATCTAACTAGTAGTTTCTGCTAGAGGTGTGTCGTTCATGAACGAGCCTGTTCTTTTGAACGGCTCCCTGAAGTGAACGATGGGAACCGGATCATAGCTGGGAGAGCCACTCGACCGTTATTTCGTTCATTTTTCATTAATTTTAAGCATGTGACCTCGACCAGAGTAATTTAATTAGGGAAAAAACACAATTGTTTGCCTCAAAGAGTGGCAAAAAACGGTCTTTAGAAGCAGGAGAATAATCAGTTGTTTGGATAAAATAGCCTTGAGGTGGAGTCAAAATATTACATTGTAAACACTGAAAAAAATAATTTGAAAGGAACGAGCCACTAAGATCCGGATCACGTTAGAGAGCCATAAATCCCATCTCTAGTTTCTGCTAAAGGTCTGTGAAAATATTACCTTAATCTTTAAGAGTGTGGGTTTTTGAGCATTCTATAAAAAGAATGCATTCTATAACAATGCAAGATTCTACAATTCCATATTGTATTGAATGACGCCCAGAATTCTATAGAACTTTCACTGCCCGAACATTCTCGTCACGGTACACTCTTAAAGGTTAACCCTCTGGTTGTGTTAGAAACATGGTTACGTTCATGGTGTTAACGGTCAAAATTGACCGCCTACACAAAGAAGGTAATAATACATTGATTAAAAGTCTGATTTGCATATTTTGTGATTAATACCTTTTAGACATCCTTTCAGGCTGTTTGGAATTGTATTCTGAAAAGCCTAACAAAAAAGAATATGACAGTAAAGTGAATGCAATATAACTGTATATAACTTTGGGAGATGTAAATTAATGGTCCGGTCATTTTTGACCGAAACACCATGAATGTAACAACTTGGTGTATCTTCCACAATTCTTTAGAAATGTCATTATATATAATTTTGACCTTTTGAATAGGTAAGCTGGAGGATATCATGAAGTGTCATTTGTGTATAATGAAAACTAGAGAAGTTATTTAAGAAAGAAGTTTCAAAATGGTCATTTCTGGCCGTAGCACAACCAGATGGTTAAGAATGTGTAAGTGAACAGGATGCTGTGGGTCAAAAGATGGAAATATTTTGTGCATTTCCTGATTTGATGTAGTGTGAAAAATAATACTCTTATGTGTCATTTGTTGATGTCATTTTTTTGTCTTTTCTGGCTTTAATTTAAAATGTCATAACAAATAGACATTGAACTTCTGTGCATGTGTTTATTCTGTGAATTGCAGACGTCTGGCTGGAACATTTGACAAACTAGGGACAGACAGGATGGTAACCGTTAACATGTTTTATTCGAAAAAGCTGTAGATCTAGCAAGATCAAACAAACAGAACATAACAGAAAAAAAATGAAAGGCCACCTCAGCTGACAACCAGCCTCTGTACAGACTGCTACAGCTTCTCTCTCTCTCTCTCTCTCTCTCTCTCTCTCTCTCTCTCTCTCTCTCTCTATATATATATATATATACTGTATATATATATATATATATATATATATATATATCTTATGTATATCTTAGGTGGAGAGATGAAGAGGTGGAGAGGTAGAGAGATGAAGATGTGGAGAGGTAGAGAGAATAACCCTCACGCTTTGATAGGAAGAATTCATCTCATTATGATGGTGATCAAAATAGGCTGGCCTTTACATAAATGTCAATAAATCATTTGGGAACCAGATGACAGCTTCATTTTGATTTATTTTCTATTGTCCAGTACACAGTAGTGATATTATGACAGTGCAGTCCTTTGCATGATCTGAATGTATGGATATAGTAGGATGTATGTATAGAGAGAGAACATGGATGATGCCAGTATGTTTAATATGGTGTTTGGACATACAGCATCTTTCCTTACTCCTTTAAACATGTTTACAGTGTTCCTGTATTTATGTATGTTGCATTTGTTTACCTACAAGTTGATTGGAGAGCTAGTTGTGGAGTCCCGTATTGTTTGGCAATGTGAACTTGATAATGTGATTTAAATACCATGTGCTTAAGAATGTTGTATTCCGCAAACAGAACAGTGTTGGCCTTAATGATGTCGTGGACCTCATGATGAAAGTGTGACAAATACATAGAGCGAGTGCACTGATAAAGTATTAGGGTGATGATCCACCACTATAGTATACTATAGTACACCACTGATAACGTATTAGGGTGATGATCCACCACTATAGTATAGTATAGTATAGTACACTACTGATAACGTATTAGGGTGATGATCCACCACTATAGTATACTATAGTACACCACTGATAACGTATTAGGGTGATGATCCACCACTATAGTATAGTATAGTATAGTACACCACTGATAACGTATTAGGGTGATGATCCACCACTATAGTATAGTATAGTATAGTACACCACTGATAACGTATTAGGGTGATGATCCACCACTATAGTATAGTATAGTACACCACTGATAACGTATTAGGGTGATGATCCACCACTATAGTATAGTATAGTACACCACTGATAACGTATTAGGGTGATGATCCACCACTATAGTATAGTATAGTATAGTACACCACTGATAACGTATTAGGGTGATGATCCACCACTATAGTATACTATAGTACACCACTGATAACGTATTAGGGTGATGATCCACCACTATAGTATACCACTGATAACGTATTAGGGTGATGATCCACCACTATAGTATAGTATAGTATAGTACACCACTGATAACGTATTAGGGTGATGATCCACCACTATAGTATAGTATAGTATAGTATAGTACACCACTGATAACGTATTAGGGTGATGATCCACCACTATAGTATAGTATAGTACACCACTGATAACGTATTAGGGTGATGATCCACCACTATAGTATAGTATACTATAGTACACCACTGATAACGTATTAGGGTGATGATCCACCACTATAGTATAGTATAGTATAGTACACCACTGATAACGTATTAGGGTGATGACCCACCACTATAGTATAGTATAGTACACCACTGATAACGTATTAGGGTGATGATCCACCACTATAGTATAGTATAGTATAGTACACCACTGATAACGTATTAGGGTGATGACCCACCACTATAGTATAGTATAGTACACCACTGATAACGTATTAGGGTGATGATCCACCAGTATAGTATAGTATAGTATAGTATAGTATAGTATAGTATAGTATAGTATAGTATAGTATAGTACACCACTGATAACGTATTAGGGTGATGATCCACCACTATAGTACACCACTGATAACGTATTAGGGTGATGATCCACCACTATAGTATAGTATAGTACACCACTGATAATGTATTAGGGTGATGACTCACCACTATAGTATAGTATAGTATAGTACACCACTGATAACGTATTAGGGTGATGATCCACCACTATAGTATAGTATAGTATAGTACACCACTGATAACGTATTAGGGTGATGACCCACCACTATAGTACACCACTGATAACGTATTAGGGTGATGATCCACCACTATAGTATAGTATAGTATAGTACACCACTGATAACGTATTAGGGTGATGATCCACCACTATAGTATAGTATAGTATAGTATAGTATAGTACACCACTGATAACGTATTAGGGTGATGATCCACCACTATAGTATAGTATAGTACACCACTGATAACGTATTAGGGTGATGATCCACCACTATAGTATAGTATAGTATAGTACACCACTGATAACGTATTAGGGTGATGATCCACCACTATAGTATAGTATAGTATAGTATAGTATAGTATAGTATAGTATAGTACACCACTGATAACGTATTAGGGTGATGATCCACCACTATAGTATAGTATAGTATAGTACACCACTGATAACGTATTAGGGTGATGATCCACCACTATAGTATAGTATAGTATAGTATAGTATAGTATAGTATAGTATAGTACACCACTGATAATGTATTAGGGTGATGATCCACCACTATAGCATAGTATAGTATAGTACACCACTGATAACGTATTATGGTGATGATCCACCACTATAGTATAGTATAGTATAGTATAGTACACCACTGATAACGTATTAGGGTGATGATCCACCACTATAGTATAGTATAGTACACCACTGATAACGTATTAGGGTGATGACCCACCACTATAGTATAGTATAGTACACCACTGATAATGTATTAGGGTGATGATCCACCACTATAGTATAGTATAGTATAGTACACCACTGATAACGTATTAGGGTGATGATCCACCAATATAGTGTAGTATAGTACACCACTGATAACGTATTAGGGTGATGATCCACCAATATAGTATAGTATAGTACACCACTGATAACGTATTAGGGTGATGATCCACCACTAAAGTATAGTATAGTACACCACTGATAACGTATTAGGGTGATGATCCACCACTCTAGTATAGTATAGTACACCGCTGATAACGTATTAGGGTGATGATCCACCATTATAGTATAGTATAGTACAGTATAGTATAGTATAGTACACCACTGATAACGTATTAAGGTGATGAACCACCACTATAGTATAGTATAGTATAGTACACCACTGATAACGTATTAGGGTGATGATCCACCACTATAGTATAGTATAGTATAGTACACCACTGATAACGTATTAGGGTGATGATCCACCACTATAGTATAGTATAGTATAGTACACCACTGATAACGTATTAGGGTGATGATCCACCACTATAGTATAGTATAGTATAGTACACCACTGATAACGTATTAGGGTGATGATCCACCACTATAATATAGTATAGTACACCACTGATAACGTATTAGGGTGATGATCCACCACTATGGTATAGTATAGTACACCACTGATAATGTATTAGGGTGATGATCCACCACTATAGTATAGTATAGTATAGTACACCACTGATAACGTATTAGGGTGATGATCCACCACTATAGTATAGTATAGTACACCACTGATAACGTATTAGGGTGATGACCCACCACTATAGTATAGTATAGTACACCACTGATAACGTATTAGGGTGATGATCCACCACTATAGTATAGTATAGTACACCACTGATAACGTATTAGGGTGATGATCCACCACTATAGTATAGTATAGTATAGTACACCACTGATAACGTATTAGGGTGATGATGCACCACTATAGTATAGTATAGTACACCACTGATAACGTATTAGGGTGATGATCCACCACTATAGTATAGTACCCAGATAGCAGATATTTTGGCTTTGTTTTGGCAGATATCTGCAATTTATGGCTTCCTTTTGGCAAGCCATAAGCTTTTGGCAAAATTTTGGCATGGTTATGGTTGACCTGGGCGCCAGTGAATTGGGGCGTTCCTCTGGAAAGCAAAAAAGCCCGAGATTTGGCTAAAATATGGGTTGTTTATGGCTTCCCACAACACATTAAAACGCGCGGACTGTGAATGAGTTATGGCCAGGTTATGGCATGTGTCAGGTTAATCTGAACCTCAGGTGGAGAGCGGGACAGCAACGTTCTACATTGGTGCACTTGTAGACTGCCAAAATCAACTGTCAAGAGAAACTCGTGCTTGCCTCACTTCAGTTTCCCCAGCGCCAGTGTGTGTCAGACTTCAGTTTATGCAGGTAAGTGCAGTTGACACGTTTTTATATTAGATACAACCGCCGATGACTTAAGAGATGAGGCATTTTGTGTTATCGGTTTTCATGTTGATTTCATAGGTCTGTGACCGTCGGTTTCCGTGTTATGCGCTGAAACTTCGATACCCTTTTAACAGGAGCTAAAACACAAATGTCTGTGACACACAACTGTGACATTTAATCTTAGTTGCTACCCTCATACTCAGTAACGGTTGATTAAGTGTTGTTCTGTGGTTGAAATTCACTTTCAGATATCAATGCCAAGGGAATTTCAATCAAAGAACAACACCACTAGCAATCCCAGCTAACTGGCCAACGACAGCTAGCAAAAGCCGGGAGCTAGCTAACTCAGGCATGGAGCATCTTCTACCTATTGGCACAAAGCAGAGCACTATCTAGCAATATCTGTCTGTCACGGAAAGTGTTGGACTCACTGTAATTCTAGCCTACTACTGAAGCAATCGAGTGAATCGTTTTTTTTCTACATTGTCTTTTCAGATGTGCTGCTGCTGAAGGCAGTCGACCGGTGGAGGAACTTGTTTTTTGACAGGCATACTACAGGTTGGTTCCACAATGTATTAACCTCTCTCTCTGGTCTAATCTTCGTTCGTTGTGAAAGTCCTTGCTTTTAATGTAACTGCTTTTAAGTATACGTCTGTATTGGGTAATGCAATGGTCGGTTTGTGTTTAAGCGCTGGCTATTTAACATGATCAGTTGTTAAGGCAGTGTGTATTGTTCAGCTATCAACAACAGGGGGTAAACCATATACAGAAATGTGGCCCATGTAGGCCTATGTAATCTTGCTCTAACATTTGTAATACCTCAACACAGAGAGTAGCTTACTAGAGGTGTCAAAGGTAAAAGTAGAAGTGAATTCATGGTGAAATGTAAACAAACGCCTGCCCCCAGACCAGGATCTCGGAAAAGACTGAATAAGGGGGAAAAAACACCTCAGATAGGCCTACTGACAAGTCCAGGGTAGTGGGAGCATTACTAATTGGCAGAAAGCTTTAACAATGGCACATGATATAACATGGTGACCAGTCTGTTTCACCAGTTATTCTACTGTAGGCACACCCAATGATATAGATAGCCTACTGCTTTGTTGTTATTGAAAAACCTAAAAGCTAGGTTAAAAAAAAACTCCAATTTGACCAGTACTCTGATCTTAGAATCAGTGGGCTACTATATACTCAAGTGCAAGTTATATGTTTTGGCAGGGTTTTGTTTGATTGAGTATTGTTTTTTTCCTATTCTTTTTCTCCCTTTTACTTTTGACAATTCCGTAGATGGTTGTACAATCTACCGTAGCCTACTACTCATGTCATTTAAAATGTATAAAATATGAAATAACATCTACATTCTCTTTTCAGATGCTCTGCTGCGAACGGACACTGCAGTCACCTGTGGGATGGGTCAATCAAATCGGATCTCAAAAACAGGTACCAAATTTTAATAACACCCCTCCCCCTCTCCCGTCTATTACTCTATTAATCAAGTGCATTTGTGCCGCCACTTGGCCAGGACACCCTTGTTAAAAGAGATTTTTAATCTCAACAGGTTTATTTTCCTGGTTAAATAAAGGTTAAATAAAAGAAGAAAAAAAATGTAATGCCACTGTTTTCAAAGTTACTTTTGCATGTAGTAATTCAATTTGGTTTATCTTTTTATTCTTTCCTAGATGTCGCAAATCTGATCTGATCTACCTACCTCTATGTGGCAATAGAGTACCTGCTTTTACTGTCCAGGGGACCAAGATGAAAACAAGAGGCCTGCCCTTAGTATCCAGAATCCCAGTACCCAGACATCCAAGCACCCATCAAGTCACCCAGTCCTCCACCACCTGCCGTGCAGCTATACCCATCCATCAAATCCAGCCACTTGCCCACCCTAACCAGTCACAGCATTTGGAGGCAATAAAGTATAATGAAATGTATTTAATTGTCTTGGTTTTTTTTTTTTTCTAGATGCATAAATATTCCAGTTTCATTGTTGAAAATCACGTATTTATTAAATGTGCGATTTTCAACAATAAAACAGGAATATTTAGTGATCCCAAATGTAGCCATAATGGGACCAAATGTCACTTATTTGTCTTATAAGTTTCTCTGTATACCGGTACTTACATTTTAAGTATACAGGGAAACTTATAAGACAAATAAGTGACATTTGGCCACATTATGGCGACATTTGGGATCAATTATGGGTACATTATGGCAGTATTTAGGGTCATTTATGGCTGTTCTGGGAGAGTTATGGGTACATTATGGCTGAATTATGGGTACATTATGGCAGTATTTAGGCTCATTTATGGCAGTTCTGGGACAGTTATGGGTACTTTATGGCTGCATTTTGGCTGAAGGGTGGGGTCTGGAATTCCTTTTGGGGCCTTTAAGGCTGTACGTGGAAATCCCAAATAGGTTTTGGGTGAACTTTGGTCAATTTATGGCTGGGTTTGGTTGGTTTTGGCATGCCAAATTTGGGCCACTTTTGGCCCGGGGACTCAAACCGAAGCCAGCCAAAAGGCCAAGACACGATTTGGCCCAAAACTCTGCCAAAAACATTTTGCTATCTGGGTATAGTATAGTATAATATAGTATAGTATCGTACACCACTGATAACGTATTAGGGTGATCACAGCACGAAAAGGGGGATTTGTGACAATGAACTCGTCCCTAATCGTCCACGGACTTGCCTAACTTTCGTCTGATTTTGAGCGCTTGAGAGAATCAAAACTAACAATTTTGATGACACCTAACTCGCCCGGAAGCGAATCGCGAGCCGCGGAGAGGTCTCACAGCAGGGTGTTAATGGCCCAACGATTACCACATGAAAGGCAATGACAGCCAGCCCGGAAAGCGGACTAGCCTTGATCTTATTGGACGAAAAAGACACGTGACTCAAAGTAAAAGAGCTGCGCTATTGGTTAGCAGCTACGACCTTCTATTGGTCACGTTGGATTAATTTATGCAGACCGTATACAGTAGGTCCGTATAATTATGCAAAAATTATTATTACTAATATACCTAGGTTGATTTTACTTTGTATATTCACATCATTATAGGCTGCACTGTGATGGGGCTTTAGCATGCATGATGTGAATTTATTGATAAAATGAAAATGAATGAAATGAAAATGATTTTTTAAAAAACGCTTTTAATATCACACCAAACAATGTACACACACTTTGACAAGAACCATGCAACTACACACATACCGTGCAAACAATATACTCTATATGCAGTGATGTACACAGCACTCAGGTCACAAATGTACAACTAGGAAACATTTCATTACCGACAGGTTAAGTTTGGGCAGTCTGTCATCATGCTTTAGTGTACGTATCGCAGGCTAGTGCATGGTGCGACGCATTTTGAATTCAAAGCGTGCTCCTCAACGCAACGGTAAAGCGCTTTCATGCACTTTTGACTAGTGACGAGGTTTGCGCAGTTTTCCCGCCGTGTCGGCGATTTTGTTTTGTCACAGCGCATTTCTGTTACTAAACGCAAATATGTTTTGCTGTGCCCTAACCAAAACCACCCCTAAACCTAACCTGTCAGTGAAGTAATGTTTCTGCTGCTTTACTTTTGCCAAGAACAGCGAGATTAGGCGAATTTCTACCTAGATTGTGCCTAAACCAAAACCATCCCTAAACCTAACCTGTCACTGGGCGTTGTGGAGCACGACTTACGGTAGGGACACATACACGCGAATTTGCGAACTTTGCCATTCATTCCTATGAGACAGGCGAAGGCAAGCGATGGCGAGGCGAAGGCAAGCGATGGCAAGCGACAGCAAGCGAACAGAAGCGAAGCGAAATTATTAAAGAAAGTTTAATGTTATGCAAATGAGGAGCGAATTCGCCTGCCACGGTCCAATCAAATCAACAATATACTGTTCCATTCCATTTGATTCGCCGCGACGACCTGATGACGGTTGAATTTCGCCTCTCTTCGCTTCGCCTTGCTTCGCCTCCTATGTGTCCCTACCGTTAACTTGAAAATGCGTATTGGACACACGCGATAGTGAGTTCAAATCAGCGTGTCATAGATACGCTTAGCCTATGCATGATGTTTGGGAAGGGCACAATTCATAAAACTCAGAAACATACAATGCTTTTTCAAAAAAGGGTTCTATGTTCCCCGCTGCATCCAAGTAGACTGCTGCCACATTGCTAAGAGCAGGTTGTTGTTACATCTCTGACAGGTTAGGTTTAAGTATAGTTTTAGACAGGGCACAGACAAAAATGGATTTTAGTAGAAGTTGTCAATTCATAGTAAATATGTGGTAAATATGAAAGAAAGAGGAAAATACTACAGGTACTGCCTTTTAATACAGACTATACAGGTATGTACAACATTATAAACATTGCTGTTGATTTCATGTTCTTCAGCCACCAATCATGCCAGCAGGGTCTACTGAAGGTCTCTGGTCACTGCGTCCTCGTCATACTGCAACAGGCACTCAGTCTCACTTCTGGGAGCTGTAGAAACAACAAATAAATTAATACTTCACCATGCACCTCATATTGACATAGCAAATATATCAATAAGCAAGTCATATTGAGCCCAACAGGGATAATCTCCTATTTCAGTCTTCTATGATCTCATGCACTATGTCTCCCTGCCAGGATATGTAGGATGTAAGAAAATAAATCAAAACATAGCAATGCACAGCATTGATTACTTATCTATAAAGTAGCACAAGTCATATTGACAATGTAGGCCAGGGGTGGGGAACCTATGTCTCTAGGGCCGTTTGCGACCCTTGAGGCAGTTTTATCTGGCCCCCCCGATATAATTTTAATGCTATTCAGCTTCACATAAAATATGACATATTTTGTAAAGGAATCTTAGAAAATACATTTGCAATACAATTAAGTTATATTCAGGGAACCTGAAGAAGGTGGTGTTTGTTTAAATGTGGCTGCCTTCAATATAGGCCTAAAGTGAAAGGGAAAATCCTGGTTTGTGTTCATAGTACGGCCCTTGGAGGACTTTTACGGCCCCTCGGATGAATTTGAAGCGGCCCTTCGAATGAGAAACGTTCCCCGACCCTGACGTAGGCTATAGGTTAAGCTTACCCTCTTTCACTCTTCTGTGGTGAGACTGTGCCCATTTTGGGTTGACCTCCACACGCGTCTGTAGCACAGCACACAGGATTGCAGGACACAGCATCCTGCAGGACACTTCAAAAAACAAGGGGAACGAATACATTACCTGTCCAGTTCTATAAAAAAGAATACCCTGAAAAAGAACACCCTATTGTTTCTACAGCTCCTAGAAGTGAGACAAATAAATTAAATACTTTGCCATGCACCTCATATTGACATAGCAAATGTATCAATGAGCAAGTCATATTGGTCAC
This sequence comes from Engraulis encrasicolus, assembly GCF_034702125.1. Taxonomy (NCBI): domain Eukaryota; kingdom Metazoa; phylum Chordata; class Actinopteri; order Clupeiformes; family Engraulidae; genus Engraulis; species Engraulis encrasicolus. Next base: position 2,602,637 of record NC_085869.1, on the reverse strand, counting down.
AAACAGGGCTTTTTTTGAGGGGGAGCAAGGCGGAGCTAGCTCCGGAAGCTCTGACGCGCGCTCCGGAAGCTCTGAGGCGCGCTCCGGGAGCTCTGACATGCGCTCCCCCAGCTGGATCTAGACAAACGATATTTAAATGATAATAATAATAATCATAATAATCATAATGATAATAGATAAATACATAAATTAAAGTTTGTTTCGTGTTAATGTCTGGTTTAAATATAGACTATGTTGGTGATATCTCAATTCTAATTTGTCCCATGAAACGAGATAGGCTACTTATAACCACGTCAGTTTGATTTCAAAAGTGCTGGGGACAATTACCATAAACATGAGAGGTTTGAAAAATACTGGGTACAAACTAAGGCTATTACGTCCGATTTGAGGTTTCATAAAATTATAGCCTAGGCATTGCTTAGATAGCCTATCTAACGTGGCATCGTGGCCATATTAAACATTAACCGCCATCTGCGCTGTCTTGTTTATTTCTGATATCCTACGCTGAGTCATCTTTATCTTAAACATTATTAACGCAACAGTAGGGGCCTGATTGGTTAACCCGCTGTCTAGCCTGCATAGCCTACTGTAAAGTTTAAGTTATCAGCCAAGTTTAACCTACACCTTGCAGATAAATGTCGCGCTGCTCTTTGAGGTGGGAGACTAGATCTGCTGTTGTCAGGTGGAAATTTGAAGAGTCAAGACACAACGCATATTCTCGAGGGGGATTGAAAGCACCTTTCCTTGTTAATGACAAGTTAACCTTTACAAAATATCCAAGAAGCTTAATCATCTGCGATTGCTTTACACAGTTCAAATGATATTTATACAGCGAAGTTGTGGATATTTCCTGCCTATTTCTCCACTCCCGCGGTAACCCCGTGCTCCATGTCTGGCTGTCAAAGACGCACTCCAAAATGGAAAGAGTGCGCAAGTTTAAGACAAGCGGCACGACTTGTCGGACTCAAACCTATCAACGTCTGTCAGTGATATCGTGACATTTGTGATACGAACTCCGTGTTCAAATGCGTTCTGAATAGGCTACTGAAGACTGAATAGCCTATGAGCGCACGTGTTGTTGGCTTTTAAAATTCTTGTTTGAGTCTGAGTTCTTGTTTGCTCGTTGTGTGTAATGCACAATGGTGCTATGCTTCATAAAAAAATACATTTCAGAACTTATATTTTCAGGTGCATGGTTTCATTTTAGTAACTGCATGTCTATTCAGTGACTGGAGATGTAACTGAATGAGTGGGGATCGAGGGCACTTTATAGGCCTAAAGTGTCGAGGGATATCGAGGGATTTTAAACAAAAAATATCAGTCTTAATTTAGCCTACTTCAACATTAGTTATAATGGCGACTAGAAAAGGGGACCAGCAAATGTGATCTGGGCTTTGCGTTCTATTAATTTTATATGGTTATGCAGAGAGTATGAAACTGCGCAGGGTAGCCTATTCGGTGCAACTGCGTGTTTCCGAATTCGCTCTCTGCACGTAGGTCTACAGAGAAAGGATGCGTGATGCTGCGTTTACCAGAGCAAACTAACAAACTTTCCTTTTGGCATTGGCCTGCATGCTGAATAGTCCATTGTCTATTTTCCCAAATGAAATCAGAATATTCCCAGCACTAAGTAGCAGGTAGCCTATTTATACCGCTCCATATTTGTATTTGATATTGCGCATACATCCCCATTCACGGAGTTTTCGACCACCCCCCCCCCCCCCCCCCCCCCCCCCCCTTTTTTCCCCCCCCCCCCCCCACCCCGCACCCCCCCCCCCCCCCCCCCCCCCCCCCCCCCCCCCCACCCCCCCACTGCGCTTTTTTTCGCGCCGGAGCTACTCCTCCTCAGCGCTCCGGGACCTCCGACTTGACAAATTAAGCACTGGTCACAAAGAAGTTAATCTTACATTCTTTCAGTCTTCTATGGCGAGTTAGGCCTTCAGGTGACTCGTCTTCGCCATATTATGAGACAGCAGCCTGTGAAAACATGGTAAATAGAATAACCCATTAACCTTGGGTCCTAATATAATACATGGACATAAACTAGCCTACATTATTTAGACAAGGTCAGTAGACCTCCACGTGAAACAATAAGAAAAAGTGACCATACATAATTTCAATTTCTTGAAGAGGCCATCTACACTTATTTGTGCAACAAGTGCTGTTTTGAGGACCCATACTTTTTAAGGACAGGTTGCCTACTGTTGCAAATGGCAGGGTATTTCACATTGATTTCGGGTGGCGTGCTCAACTTGACCACTCTGGTCGACATTGAGCTCGCGCTGATACATTGGGCTCGCGTTACTGAGAGCTGCCGCCAGAACTACTCACGGTTAGCTTTCATAATATAGAACGCAACAAGGAAGAATCGGTCGGTTTGGTGAAAGGGCAAGGTGTAGCATGGAACTAAATTGTATCCCACCTTTGACTTGATTTTACGCAGGTGGGTCTTGGGAACCCCTGTGTGACTGCCTAGGTTTCAGGATAGAGAAAGTAAAACAAAAATCATTGAGTAAAATCGATGGGGGACAAATTGTAGCTTTTGTAGACTACGTCGCTACTTGAGGAAAAATAGCTTAACTACAGGGATGTTAGCTACTCGATACATAGTAGTGACGCTACGACCAAGCTACTAGAGAATGTAGTTAAACTAGTCGCTTCGCTACTGCCCAGCACTGAAAACCAACATACCCAGACGGCACACCAGTCTTTCCAACGTCGCCTAGATGCATTTTTGCCGCTGTAAAATACATTGGCAAGGCGTCTAAGCGTTAGTTCATCAGCGAAATGCCGGGCAGACGTGAAAAATGAGCAGTGCCCAGCATCTAGTTGATGAGCTAACGCAATAGCATGCTAACGGTAGCCTTTGTCTATCTTTAGGCAGGGGAAAGGCAACTGAGAACGAGCAATGTCAAACAATTTACCATCAACAAGTATACTTAACATATTCACTATTTCACCACAGCATTTTGTCATTACGATGCTCGCAAGTCATCAGAATTTACTAGCGTACAGCAGCAACTAGTGTAGTCACATTGAGGGGACTTGAGCTACCAGCTATGTAAAGCGGCTGTGCCATAACTTAGCAATGGCGGATCTGTGTTCAGAGGAGCTATTCAATCGCTCTTGAGTACTGAAACTTTAAACCACAGTTGAGTAAAATGTACTTACATGTATATGAAGCCCATTTTCCGTTGATATGTGAGGAACTTTTCCCCCATATCGCCAAGAAACTTGTAAACCACACAGACAGCGCGTGGTTCTGTTCAATCAGGAAGGCGTTGTTGACCGCGGCTGATGGCTTCTTTGTGGCTTGTGTGTGGAATTCGCATTGTGCCAATTAGTTTTACTGCCACCTAAAGGCTTGGTGTAGAACTAATTTAACCAGAGACGGTCTATTTTCAACTAACTTGAACAATCCTTGCTTTAGTTCAGAATACCATTTAAAAGTGGCCAAGCACATTGATGTTTTTCCTCAAAAGCAGCTGAGGAACCTTTTTAATTCGAAGGGTCACTTCAAAATGTATGTCCAAGAAAGATCATTCAGATGATTCTATTTTGATAGCCTATTCTGTAGGTTCATTTAAATGTTTATAGCACGGATCGAATTGTTTGATCAACTTAATTTCTGAGCTTATAGTATCATAATAAAATGTACTGACAGCAAAGCTGTGACTAGTAGAAAGGTTTAATGCAGGGGTGGGGAACCTTTTTCATTCGAGGGGCCACTTCAAATTCCTACCATGGTCATAAAATCCTCCGGGGGCCGTACTATGAACACAAATCAGGATTTCCCCATAAAATTTAGGCCTATATAGACACCTTTAGGCCTATATAGACATATAGACATCTTTAAAGGTAGACACCTTTAAAACAGTCCCCACCTTTTCTAGGTCCCCTGAATAGGCCCTATAACTTAATTGCATTGGAAATGTAATTTCTAAGATTCCTTTAGGCCTGCAAAATATGTCATAGGCCTATTTCATGTGAAGTTGCAAAACATTATAATGATATCAGGGGCCGGATAAAACGGCCTCAAGGGCCCTCGAGACATAGGTTCCCTACCCCTGGTTTAATGGTTAGTGATTCTGAAAAACACCACTGGGCAGCGTGAAAAACATACACACACACAGACACACACACACACACATTTTAGTAAAAGGCCAAAAAATGCCCTAGGGCCCCCAACAATCCCGTTGCCTAGGGACCCCAAAATCCTAGAAACAGGCCTGCCGACCCCCCACTCCCTCCCACCCACCTGACCTCACCCCACCCCACCCCACTTGAAATTGACTGGGGCAGCTCCCGACCTGATCACTGGCATTTACATATTAAAGGCTCTTCTAAGAAGGGGATGGGAGGGGGGCATGGGGGAGCCGCAAATGCTGTGGCTTGAGGTATGAGGCAATTTAAGGTGCAAAACTCATCCACAAATTCCTCTTTTCATGCAGTGGATGATCCACCACTATAGTATAGTATAGTACACCACTGATAACGTATTAGGGTGATGATCCACCACTATAGTATAGTATAGTACACCACTGATAACGTATTAGGGTGATGACCCAACACTATAGTATAGTATAGTATAGTACACCACTGATAACGTATTAGGGTGATGATCCACCACTATAGTATAGTATAGTATAGTACACCACTGATAACGTATTAGGGTGATGACCCACCACTATAGTATAGTATAGTACACCACTGATAACGTATTAGGGTGATGATCCACCACTATAGTATAGTATACCACTGATAACGTATTAGGGTGATGACCCACCACTATAGTATAGTATAGTACACCACTGATAACGTATTAGGGTGATGATCCACCACTATAGTAAAGTACACCACTGCAAAAGTATATAACTTTTCCCTCCACTTTATTCCTAACCAACAACGGCCAGGAGTGGGCATTTGAAACATAAGCAGTGTTAATTTAAGACACAGGAAAGGCAAATGGCATGATAGAGATGAGGAGATGCAAATGAATGAATGTTGTATGACAATTTAATTATCAACTGCAAGGTAACATTACATTTAACTCAAGGCTATTGTAGGTTACATAGGATACAGTGAAATCAAATACAGTTTACCCAAGATAGATAGACAGAGAGAGAGAAAGAGAGAGGGAGAGAAAGAAAGAGTTTTGGAGCCCTTCACAGGTAGGAAGTGACTACCAGATGGATCTCTGAGGTGAGATTATATACTGCAACCCCCCACCCCAAAAGTGCCCTATTGTCTTGCTAGGGCCAGTGGCACCACGGGGGATGCCACATCTTCAGTGGGGGGAGAGCTAGCACAAACAGGCCCAAACTCTCCTTGAGATTGCATCAACAGTATAATATGAGTCATTCAATAATCTCCATATTTACACCACTGATAACGTATTAGGGTGATTGTAGGGGGACACATTGCAAACTTGTTTAGGGGTGTGGGACAAAATATCTACAAGTTTTGGCAAAGGACGCGCTCAACTTCTTGGAAAAACGAAAGTCTTTGGGTGCGAGATAAAAAGTATCAACTTAAGGAAGAAAAATCTGCACTCACAAAACTGCGTCTCATTATTTATTTATATTACCACCATGTCCAAAAAGCAAACGCGTTTCGGCTATCAAACCACGCACTGATGAAGGCTTGATAGCCGAAACGCGCTTGCTTTTTGGACATGGTGGTAATATAAATAAATAATGACACGCAGTTTTGTGAGTGCCTTCCTTAACAAAATATCTACACACATACTGTATAAGTGAAAGTTTGCTCAACCAGTTCAAATGTGCATCACTGTGGAGGCGACAGAGGAAAGCAACTGCAGGAGATGCACAACTCATCTGCAAATGCTTTGATCCCGAAAGGCTACTCTCCTCCCTCTCTGTCTTCTCATTGGCTTATCCCCTCCCTCTCTGTATTCTCATTGGCTACTCTCCTCCCTGCTTCTCCTCTGATAGGCTACTCTCCTTCCTCGCTGTCCTCTCATTGGCTACCACCCTCCCTCTCTGTCTTCTCATTGGCTACTCTCCTCCCTGCTTGTCTTCGGATAGGGTCCTCTGCATCCCATCTCTACTCTAATAGTAGATAGAATTAAGTAAATAAAAAGGCATCAAAAACAAACACAAATCTTCACATAACCACTTCACCACTTCACCGGTTTAATAATAGCATTACTTAGCATTAGCAAGGATTTTTTTTGTGGGGGGGGGGGGGGGTATTTAGGGTGGGGAGGAGGGATTTTTTTGATGTGGGACAAAATATCTACTCACATACTGTGTAAGTGAAAGTTTGCCAGTTCAAACATGCGTCACTGTGAAGAAGCCATGCTGCCCCTTGCAGCAGGCATGGACAGATGAAAGCAACTGCAGGAGATGCACAGTTCATCTGCTAATGCTTTAGTCCCGGAAGGCTCCCTCTCTCTCTTCTCATTGGCTACTCTCCTCCCTCTCTGTATTCTGATTGGCTACTCTCCTCCCTTTGTTTATTATCGTTGGCTACCCCCCCTCTCCCCCCAGACTGAGCTATGATGTTTATGGAGGCCATAACTGATCTGACCTGAAGTCACTGCTCATCATCAAACTAGATGAGGGCACTCAAGGACCAATCAGGTTCCTCCTGATTGTCACAGGATTGTCACCTGAGCACAGGTGTGTGTGTGTGTGTGTGTGTGTGTGTGTGTGTGTGTGTGTGTGTGTGTGTGTGTGTGTGTGTGTGTGTGTGTGTGTGTGTGTGTGTGTGTGTGTGTGTGTGTGTGTGTGTGTGTGTGTGTGTGTGTGTGTGTGTGTGTGTGTGTGTGTGTGTTTCCATAAGCCATCTCTCAACTTGTGACATGTGACGCCCTCACTCTCAACACTCATCCTTAGAGTGTACCCTGAAAGGGTTAACTTCTGCACAATGAGAGGAGCGAATGTTCAGCCCAAAAGTAGACGAAGGATTATCAGAGTTGCTGGAGTGGATATTAATCTAAAGAAGAATTTGTCTTTTTGAGGGTGAAAGTGTAAAGGTGGAAATAGGTGAAAGCTTGCGAAGGAAGGACTTTTTTTTCTGGAAAATAAGGAGGTGTTCATTTCTTTCTGAAAAGGACTTGCTCCTTGTGTGGGTGACACAGCCAGTGTTGTTGCTCTACTATCATGTCGCCCTGTGTGTATTAAGCCCAGCTATAGCAGGAGTTTGTTGAAAAGGACTTTCTCCTTGTGTGGGTGACACAGCCAGTGTTGTTGTCATGTCGTCCACACAGTGTGTGTGAAGCCTCTTCAGCAGGAGTGTCCAGTCTGCAGGATCAACAGCCTGTGAGCCTCTACCGAGAAGAGGAGACAACATTTCACTCTGACTGAAGAGGAGACAACACTTCACTCTGACTGAAGAGAAGACAACACTTCACTCTGACTGCTGAAGTTCTCCACTGTGAGGTAAGAGCCACTTTACAGATCAAATCTACAAGTCGTACAGTGGAATAGACAATTTGTACTATTGCAACATGTCTCTATTTTTAGTGTGTTTGAATAGACAATGTGTGCTATTTCAGCATGACTTAATTATTATTTCTGTGTTTTGGAGGATGTGTGTGTGCGTGTGTGTGTGTGTGTGTGTGTGTGTGTGTGTGTGTGTGTGTGTGCGTGCGTGCGTGCGTGCGTGCGTGCGTGCGTGCGTGCATGTGTTAATATAGTAGTTGAAGGTGATTGTAGTGTCTGTGTGTGCGTGCGCGCGAGCATGCTTGTGTGCGTGCGTGTGTGTGGGTGGTGGGTGTAATTAGATAGAGTTAGAGAGTGATATTGTCTGTAGTGTTTGCATGTGCATGTGCATGTGCATGTGCGTTTTGAGTGTGCATTTGACCATGTGTGCATGTGTGTGTTCATCTGTTTGCGCTCCTGGTTAGCTACACAGTAAATTGTGTAGTGTTAAAATAACACTTAAAGAGTTAAAATTAACACTGTTCTAGTGTCTATTTGGTCCTGCTCCAGATCAGTGTTAAACACTGGTGTTAGATTTATAGTGTTAAGCTAACACTATAAAGAGTAAAGCAGTTTCAGGGAGCACCCTACTAAAGAGTAATTAAGCACCTCCCATCCTCCACCATGACTGAAACACCCTGCGCCTGGCATCAGTTTGCCACACTGCTCTCTTAAGATAATGTTTGAAGTTGCTGAAAACATGTAAAATGTCTATATTTGACATATCAGTCTATGCTGTACTGCACCACAATGTGAGAGAAATTTCAGCTGAGCATGTATGAACACAATCTAGTGGGGACTAATACAAAATATTTTCCTTAATGAAGTTTAAAATATAACCATACCATCTACTTCAAGTGCACAATGGAGCAAGCAATGTAACATGTGCTGTTACTGACTAGCTCACAAAGCAAGGCACAAGATGTAGCTAACAAATGCCATAAGCCAAAAGCGCCTTTAGCTTGCTTGCAAACATCAAGTGCACAATGGAGCAAACAATGTAACATGTGCTGTTACTGACTAGCTCACAAAGCAAGGCACAAGATGTAGCTAACAAATGCCATAAGCCAAAAACGCCTTTAGCTTGCTTGCAAAGCAGGTAAACAAGCGCTATGCTGTGCCATACTGACCAGCCAGCAGGCAGGCAAATATTTAAAGCACTGTGACAGTCCAGGTTTATATACAGGCTCAAGAGTACCATGTGACCAGATTGATTAGGAGTTTTTCAGGTGCAAGCAATTGAGTCATGATATACCAGCCCTAAGTAATTAGGTTTGGCCAGGCGCTGATGGACAGATTGGTTGTGAGGGGCCTGCTTGTTACCGGCAAAGGTGTAACAAGTGCTCAAGTTATTTCTTTCACTCAACACATCTTTTGTGTGATGTTGTGTGCACAGCCAAACCTTAGATCAACCCAACCAAGTTGAGTTAAATGAATGAAATGGAATAATAAAAAAAAGATTGTGTAAATGATTAAATCTGGATGAATTGCTTGGTTTTTACTGTAACCAAAGGGAACATTTCTAGGTGGTAGATTTTGGTTTGGTAATAACCCCAACCTTTAGAGAACCAAAAGTCAAACGTTCTCTTTACGTTCTCTGTTACTAGGGCATACAATGGCGCAGACAAACTCCATCACCTCGAGGAGGCGGGGGCTCTCTGGAGTTCTTCTAACTCCACACAATTTAACAACTTCATTTGTCACTGACACTGGAGAGCATCTCACTCCATTTGGTGTTGGAATTACTCCAATAGTGTTAATAAGCCTTAACACTGCAAAATTAACACTGGCGAATTTACTGTGTACCTTATTTGGCATACTTTTGCACAATGAGAGGAGCGAGTGTTCAGCCCAAAGGTTTCAGACGGAGGATTATCAGAGCTGCTGGAGTGGATATTAATCTAAAGAGGACTTTCTCTTGTTGAGGGTGAGAAAGTGTGAAGGGGGATATAGGTGAAAGCTTGCGAAGGAAGGGCTGTCATTGGAAAATAAGGAGGTGTCCGTATTGTCCTGAAAATGACTTTGTCCTTGTGTGGGTGACACAGCCAGTGTTGTTGCTCTCCTGCCGTGTAGCCCCGTGTGTATTAAGCCCAGCTATAGCAGGAGTTTGTTGACAAAGACTTTCTCCTTGTGTGGGTGACACAGCCAGTGTTGTTGCTGTCCTGTCATATGTCGCCCTGTGTGTATTAAGCCCAGGAAAGATAGGAAATGGGTACTTTGTGGGGCCCAAATATACTGTATAAATATCTAAAGGTGTTTGGTTCGGAAAAGGGGTACCTTGTGGGGCCCAAATATCTAAAGCTGTTTATCTTGGAAAATGGGTACTTTGCGGGGCCCAAATATACTGTATAAAGGTAGGCCCATATATCTTAACCCTTTTACTGCCGTCGTCGCAAAATTGCGACAGGTCGCGGTATTGAATTAGGTGGGCTGTCACGTCGAATAGAGTGTAAAATCTTGTCCATACTCCTTTCCACTGGGTGGCAGACATGTGGTACTTCAATCCTTTCTAAGAATTTCGACCCCTCTTAGTGCATTTTTTTCGAGTAATTTCCATCTGAAAACCCAGACGCGGAAGTTGCGTTGCAAGTCACTATTTCAAAACAAAGGAGGATCAGCGTTGTGAGATTGTGCACATAATTTCCTCTAATTCAAGCCCAAATACATTCCAAATGCAAGTTGTCTTGGTGGTTTATGTTTAGTGACATTATATTTTCCCACAAGTTGATTGTATATGTGTAGACATTTATAATATGGCCTTAGGCAATGCGTCTCCTATTGCTAGCTTAGCCGTGGCTACAGAGAAGAACAGCCAATTCGAATAGGCAGTGAAATAGATCCCCTTGCCAAACACAGGGAAACATGGCGTCAGTTTTACATACATAAACAGTTTTACAAACATAACTGATCCTAACCACAACTCAATGGAAAGTTTCGGGATTGAGAGAAGTGGTTTGTTTGGAGACTTCATTACGTAGGGGAGTTCCCATTTGAACACACGCGACGCGAAGGCGAAGCCCTGTTCCAGGCGAGCTGAACCCATGCGACTGGTTTCATTCACTGAATAAATCTGAAGCAAGTTGGCCTGCCCCCAGACGACAACTTGTCATGATGTTTTGTGTGCAATGCAATTGCGTATTTTAGTGCAGGTTCAGTTGTAAGTTTAGGAACATTTCATATAGATTTTTCCATTCAGCATTTTTTTTACTTCTAGGACCCCCCCGAATACAAATCCACCTGTTTCCAATTTTTTCCTTAATATTTAGTGGCAAATCCAAGATGGCTTAAGGAAGAAGAAATCCGCACTCACAAACTGCGTCTCATTATTTATTTATATTACCACCATGTCCAAAAAGCAAACGCGTTTCGGCTAACAAGCCTTCATCAGTGCGTGGTACTCAGAACAAAGAAAGGGGTGCATCTTATCAAAGGGGAGGTGAGAGGTCACAAGCTGCAGGTGGATCACATGATAGTGGGTGGCACCCAAGGGTGCAAAAACACAGTATAGCCTATAGGCCGGAACAAAAATATACCGTCTATATCTTTAAAACAAAAGTAACAATAAAGAATGGAAAAAAGAAAAAGAAAAACAAGGCTGGAATTGTAGGATGTCTAAAAAAACAAAATGTTATGAAGGCAGCAGCAAGTACCATCGCTGGCCATAGCAAACATTAAGACTAATAAATGTAATGACATAACCAGTAACCAAAACATATTTACTAAGAAATTGTATTTATGAAGGAAACAGCAGCCTTCACTCATACCTACCCCTTTCATCCCCATAGATAAATAAATAAATAATGGGCTAAACCCCATCAGTGCGCAATATACCCAACCCCCATGACGCTCGTTTTCCCATCAGAGCCCAGTGAACCTACAAAAGAAAAGAAAGTACAATACATTATAAGAAACTAGTTAAAGTTAGTTCTTCATTAAGCCCATTAGGTTGGACTGTTTGGAGCGTAAATATCCAATAGGCCTCTCTTTGGAGCAGGTGGCGCTCCCTGTCACCACCTCGTTTAAGAGGCTTGACTAAAGCTGGGCTTACACTGTGCGACTTTTGCCCCGATTTTGCCCCGATTTGGCACTCGCACGACTTTTTGAGAGTCGGGCCGATTTCTTGCTCAATCGCAGGTCAATCGTGAGTCTCGCATCGTGCAGTGTACATGGGGTAACGACAAGCGATTTCGCCTCACGATCGTGCAATCGCAGGGTCGCAAGAAAATCAAAACGGTTTGAAATTCTGGTCGTGGCTCGTACGTAAATCGCACAGTTAAAGCAGTGCTACGACCCGATTTGACACTTCACATGCACAAATTAATAGGGCTGTGCGATTCGCTGTTGAGCGCGACCTCATCTCCACCTCAGGTGCGCATGTTCCCTCCTCTGCAGACCAGGGAAACATGCCTGTCGCGTCGTACGGTGGAAGCATTTTGCTCGCATCCGACTGTCGGCTCGTGTAGTGTGAGGACATGAGTCGTGAGCTGTGAACTGCTAAACAGTGAAATTCCATCGTGCAGTGTGAGCAGAAGCTTAAGACCCACGAGTGAAAATATTGCAGTGTATGCCCGGCTTAACTCGATGCCCTGNAATCTCAGTGTACACACATCGTGGCCACATTCATTAAAGTGTCTTGCCACGGGAGACTTAATGTCATGATTACGTATGTTGCTTTTGTGTTCGTTTATTCGTATTCTTAGTTCACGTTTAGTTTTCCCAACGTAGCCAAATCCGCACGGACATTTCAACAAGTAAACCACAAAAGTGGTGCGGCATGTTATTCTCCTCCTCACAGAGAATGACCTGCCGGTACGCGGGTGTAGAAAGGCATTGCCCTTAACCATTGCTTTGCAGTTTCTGCAGGGGTAGTTACCCGGGTCAAGATTAATAAGCCGGTTAGTAGGTGGGGTGAAACTATCAGCCCTTACCAAAGAATCTCGCACATGTGGAAATCTTTTAAAAGCAAAAAGAGGAGGATCTTGGAAGGAGTGGCCAATCTGCGAGTCGCTAGACAGTATGTGCCAATGCCTTTTCACAGTTGCCTTCACGTCAGAGGAAAGAGGAGAAAAGGTTGAAGACAAAACAATGCGGTTATCAGACTTAACTTCTTTTTTCTCAAGCAAGGATTCCCGTTCCATGTTACGTCCCCTGTCTAAACATGAGTCCAGATTTCCACTGTCGTAACCTTTTGACAAAAAGGTTTTTTTCTACTTGCTGATGCCTTCATAACTTTTTGGTTTTTTTAGACATCCTACAATTCCAGCCTTGTTTTTATTTTTATTTTTTTCCATTCTTTATTGTTCCTTTTGTTTTAAAGATATAGACGGTGTATTTTTGTTCCGGCCTATAGGCTATACTGTGTTTTTGCACCCTTGGGTGCCACCCACCATCATGTGATCCACCTGCAGCTTGTGACCTCTCACCTCCCCTTTGATAAGATGCACCCATTTCTTTGTTCTGAGTACCACGCACTGATGAAGGCTTGATAGCCGAAACGCGTTTGCTTTTTGGACATGGTGGTAATATAAATAAATAATGAGACGCAGTTTGTGAGTGCGGATTTCTTCTTCCTTAAGTTGACGCTTTTTATCTCGCACCCAAAAGCTTTTCGGTTTTCCAAGGAGTTGAGCGCGTCCTCTGCCAATACTTGAAGTCTACTTTTTTGACGCCGCTCCTTCATACCAATACCACCATGTCCTACACAGATATAGATAAACTAACTGAAGCAAGGGCTTCCACCCTATTTTTTTCTGACGCCGACTCTGAAAGGATTCTTTTCCCACCGAATCAGAGCCTTTTCACCGATGCCTTTGGATCCCTATTCGAGCGACTTGAAAAGGCGAAAAAGACAGAAGTACGGAATGAATTGCATGGATCAACTCTATCGCACTACTTCAGAAACAAGCGCATTCCAAGAGGACTCAGGATCGACAAAGAACCCACCATAGGACGTGAGGATGAGGCCTTCTGCAAGAAATGGTGTGAGATCACTAATAAATGTTCATTGGACCTGATGCTTTTGGTCATTGAGCGCACGAATGCAGAAATCTCCAAAGCACGAGCTGAAATTACCGAGGTTCAAAAAGAGATCACGGTCTATTTGTTGAAATGTCCGTGCGGATTTGGCTACGTTGGGAAAACTAAACGTGAACTAAGAATACGAATAAACGAACACAAAAGCAACATACGTAATCATGACATTAAGTCTCCTGTGGCAAGACACTTTAATGAATGTGGCCACGACGTGTATATACTTAGATTCCAGGGCATCGAGTTAGTCAAGCCTCTTAAACGAGGTGGCGACAGGGAGCGCCACCTGCTCCAAAGAGAGGCCTATTGGATATTTACGCTCCAAACAGTCCAACCTAATGGGCTTAATGAAGAACTAACTTTAACTAGTTTCTTATAATGTATTGTACTTTCTTTTCTTTTGTAGGTTCACTGGGCTCTGATGGGAAAACGAGCGTCATGGGGGTTGGGTATATTGCGCACTGATGGGGTTTAGCCCATTATTTATTTATTTATCTATGGGGATGAAAGGGGTAGGTATGAGTGAAGGCTGCTGTTTCCTTCATAAATACAATTTCTTAGTAAATATGTTTTGGTTACTGGTTATGTCATTACATTTATTAGTCTTAATGTTTGCTATGGCCAGCGATGGTAGGCCTACTTGCTGCTGCCTTCATAACATTTTGTTTTTTTAGACATCCTACAATTCCAGCCTTGTTTTTCTTTTTCTTTTTTTCCATTCTTTATTGTTCCTTTTGTTTTAAAGATATAGACGGTGTATTTTTGTTCCGGCCTATAGGCTATACTGTGTTTTTGCACCCTTGGGTGCCACCCACTATCATGTGATCCACCTGCAGCTTGTGACCTCTCACCTCCCCTTTGATAAGATGCACCCCTTTCTTTGTTCTGAGTACCACGCACTGATGAAGGCTTGTTAGCCGAAACGCGTTTGCTTTTTGGACATGGTGGTAATATAAATAAATAATGAGACGCAGTTTGTGAGTGCGGATTTCTTCTTCCTTAAGTTGACGCTTTTTATCTCGCACCCAAAAGCTTTTCGGTTTTCCAAGAAGTTGAGCGCGTCCTCTGCCAATACTTGAAATCCAAGATGGCTGCCATTGTGTACAGAATTTTCGCCATTAATGCTGTTTTAAGGATTGAATTTCTTCAGTTCATCTTTTTTTTTATTTCCAGGACAAAATTTCATAGAAAACCACTTGTTTCCAATGTTTTGCCTGCATTTTAGTGGGAAAATCAAGATGGCTGATCGTATTTGGCAAAATTGGCATATTTCAGCCATTATTGACTTTTATTGGTAATATTTGGCTGAAGTCAGCCATCACATGGACGAAATCCATTACAAAATCCAAGATGGNCGACATTTCATATAGCAAAATCAATATTAACCCTATACTGCACGGTGTTGCCATATGGCAACATACCATTCTTTTGGCATTTCCTGGTATTTAAATATAAATAATAGACACTGATTGGTTTTCATATTGAAACTGTGGCCTTGTTTTATCCAATTATGTGGTTTCTTGACATCACCTGACACCACACACTGCCCCAGGCTTGCTCTTTCCCTCACTGTACATGAGCGCGTGTCCTTGACAGATTACTCTGGCATTGGCCAAGATTTTTCACACTTTTTGCAATATTTACAAAATTAAAAAAAATATTGGGATGATCTATAGTTAGTCATGATCTGTTTTCACCATTTGTTTTGTTTTCAACTAAAATTATTTCCTTTTTATGTTGAAAAATAGGTATGTTGCCATACATCAACATTGTGCGGTAATGGAACAAGACGGTCAATAGGGAAAGTGTACTGATTCAAATACCGAATTCTAATTGATTGATTAATTGATTTATTTATTGATTGAATGATAGATAACTGATAATATTTATAATTAGTGTAAATGGCAGTCTGTAAAGAGCATTACATTTTTTATAATAGGTGTACAGAACTGTTTTATGAGCTTTCACTCTGAGTATGCAGAAAAGCGAACAAGGCCTATGCAGCCTCTCCCGACTGCCAGAGGTATACCACAAAAATCCCCAAACTCCAGATTAGAGCATAAAACTACTGTCATCTTGACCATTTCAAGCCTCCTAAATATTTTGACTTCATGTGTATGTTATAATTAGGCTAATTAGCACACAACGTTTGTGCAAATCTGTCAACCCAATCAAAAATATCGAAAAAAAAGTCAACCATTTTGAAAGTCAGCCATTTTAAAAGCATAATCTCGAAATTTCAAACAGCTCATAAACCAATTATATTATTAACACACAAAATTTACTGCAAATCCAAGCACCCATTGAAAAGTTGAACAACAGCGTGAACAAAAGGTAGGCCGTCTCGAAAGATTGCCAACTTCAAAGTCAGCCATCTTGAAATTCAGCTATCTTGAAAGCACTGGCCTCACAATTTTACATGACTTATTTACTCATTATAGAATGTTATCACACAAGGTTTAGTGTAAATCCAAGCATCCTTTCAAAAGTTATGACAAATAAACTGTTGGTTATGTTGAAAGATGCCTGGCCCGCAAATCGGCCATCTTGAATGTCGGCCATCTTGAAAGTGTTAGCTTCCAAAATTAAAAAAAAATCAGTTCATGTACATATTATAGACAGTTACCATACACATTTTTGTGCAAATCTATGCACAGATATTGTGTTAATACCTAATATATTCATTGGTGGTTGGTCAAAGTAATACCACTGAAATACTGTTTTTCGGGGATATAATAAACAGTATTCACTTGTTCTCTCAGTGGCAAAAATGTGTTAAATAACTCCCTTGAACTTGTAGGTGAACTTTTAATGTTTGTCTGAGATAAAAACAATTATATTTCTATAAAATAATCCATAATGTTGTATGACCCTTGTTTGGTCTTGGAGGGAAAATGTACACTGGATCCTTTCCGTAACTGCACAATGTTGCCATATGGCAACAAACCTAAAGGTACCCCCCCAAAAAACTTTTTTTTGAAAAAAAATGCAAAAATGTCTTAAGAAGTTCATTTTATGTGACAAAAACCACAGTAAGATTTTTTTCCATGATGGGATAATAATGTGTGCAGTATAGGGTTAACATAATGATTTCAGGTCTATAAAGCCATTCATTTGTGAATTTAAGCACATAAGATTGTGTGCAGGTCCAAATTATTGTTCAAACAAAAATTACTATGAATCAATTAATGTACAGTACCTGTTATGCAGTGCTACCTGTACAGTAGTATTGCATATGCACTGGTTTGGCTGCCTATGTCAAGGCCAAGGTCTACAAAGTTGCTTCAGGGTCGGCTTCAGCTTATCTGAAGGCTATGAAACCAAAATGTTCTGCCTGGGATGCTGCAGTCCTCCAATTCCAACAATCTTGCCATGCTCTCTGCTCACAGAACTAGGCTGTTTGGCATGACAGTCAGTGTACACCCATACCTTTGTAAGACCTTTGGCATCATGAAGTATTGGTGGCACAAGTGTGAATGTAAATTGTGTCTGCCTCCAGAAATTTTGGGGCCCACAAAAGATTTGATTTTTGGGCCCCCATAAGGGCCCCTGTCAGTGCTGTCAGTGCTTGGACCCTTAGAATCTGTAACAACTTTCCCCCCCTAGCGGCGCCCATGTCTGATGCTACAGAGTATTCTCTCTATATTAATGTGTGGAATGAGGTGGTCCTATTGCCCACTCTTCTGGATAGTTCTATGAAATGAATTAATAGGATTGTTTTGTACTTCCTGATCAGTCTATAGAGCTTAGTTGGAGGCAACAGGCCTTTTTTTTGCAACTGGCAAATTGCAAGCCAATCTTTGCGCACAACATTTAAGGTGTGTCACCCCAAACTTCAGATGTTCTACCTCTGAGACTGAGGCATCGTGAGGATGGACAGAGGGCTCCACTCCTGTCATAAATCACACCGGCTCCACCTGCTGCTATGCTATTGAGATCAGGGGTCAGTTCAGATATAGATGAGATCTAGGTTATTTGCTAGTTCAAGGGTTTTTGGACACCATATTGAATTTTGGCAAAATATGAGATAAATGTTGATAACGTGCCTATCAAAATATTACCAATAGGCGTACAATACCGCAGAATGGCTTTATAGACCGTAGCCCCTTAATGCACGCCTTACCTCCTGTGGCATGCTGTAATAGTCATTGAAAGTTAACTACCATAGCACTACAATACTATGAAGTATTGTATTAGTAATGCACTACGACTTGGTCATTGCCATTCTGGTAACAGCAAATTTATAACGCCATGTCTTAATGGGTTAAAACATTAAAATGTCCTTATTTTGCTATAATGTCAGCAATCTTGGATTTTGCTTCTGAAAGTTAAAGGGAAAATAAAAACAAGTTGTTTTGTATTCAGAGGGGGTCCTACAAATAAATAGGATAAGACACATTAGCTGGTCATAAAAAGAGCCGTTCAATGCCTTTTCTGATGTCATGTTGAATTTTTACAACAGATTGAATAATTTTTGAATGAAGTTCATGTAATGGCTGACTGAACAGTCCTTTATCCATTGTGAATATTACAAATACAAGAAAAAACAATGACTTTAGATACCTTAAAACACCAAATACATAATTTATGCTACATGTCATGTCAGCCATCTTGGATTTTGGTACTAAAACTTAAGGGTCGGGGGTGGAAACAGGTTATTTTTTTGTTCAGGGGGTGTAGGAAATATAAAAAACACCAATTCCAAAAATGTATGAGACATGTTTCTTTCAATTACATTCAATTGTGTTAGAATATGACCATATATCCGCCATCTTGAATTTTGGGCGTTTCCACTTCAGAAAAAAATTGGAAACAGGTGGATCTGAAGACTATGGGGTCTGTAGTTGATAAAAAACGCAATTTGGAAAAATCTATATGAAATGTTCCTAAACCTTATTTTTGAGACAATTGAACCTGCACTATCTCGCCCCTCAAGTAATTGCAGCCATTATTATAAGAAAAAAGATGATCAATTGGCTGTTTGGGACCTCCCCTGTCAAACACAGAAACACGGTGTAGACCTAGGAAACATGATCCTGAACACAAACTAATGAACATTTGCGGGGTTGTGAGAATGTGTTTGCTTGGCGATTTGTAAATGGTTACGGGGGATTTCCTTAGAACATGCGAGAAGCGTTTATTGTCATCCAAACCCACAGGGCGATATGCGTAATTTCACTGAATAAACCTCTAAATAGGCAACCACTATTTCTATGTCGTGCGTTTTATATGCAATACAATGTGTTCATCGAAATAGGCTATATTTCACTTGGTGGTGAACTTTGACGTGCGTCTTCCCCTAAGCTGGAGTAGGCGAAAAAGCTAAAACATAAAGATAACGTATGTCATTTCCCTCTATGAAAGACCGTAAGGAAAACCACTGCTACAAAAAAGAATGGATTATCCTGTTAGACGTTGTACATCCCGTAGAAATTCGATACATGGCTTGGGGAAATATCTGCGTTTTTTTTTTTTTTACCATTGCGCACGGGGAAATGAAGACGCATACCCTATAACACGAATATTTTAGACTTGTTGAAAACTGGGCTGGTCGCCGTGGTTGGACTGTCTTTATTAGAGTTTGTCATGTCACTAAAGCAGCATGGAAGAGGGGGCGGAACCGGAGAGACTGGAGAGGAAAGCGCTGCGCTATGCGTGAGGGGGGATGGTGCCGCTTCTGATCGCCTTCAGATGGCCGACTTTAGGTGTTACTTATAAAGTATAGGCCTACTATAACGTGATAACGTCGGCCTAATTGGGCTGTGTGTATTTTCGATCCATGTCTGTATGCCTAACAGTAGCCTATGATACCAAAATGAATAGAAGCAGTTTATAAGTCAATAGAGCTGAGATAACAGGAGAGGTGATGCTGATTTGCTCCGCCTCTCCACCCCTTTTCCTGAAACTGATTTCACAAGGGTACACCTCATGATACAAATTAGGCCTTTTTTATGCCCATTATCTTGACACTGTGCCCATTAGTTCTGTGAAATGTAAGTGACAATCTGTAACATTCATTCACTGAGCTATACTGATGATCATCCAGGATGATCCTATGCATACAGAGGTCACTGCCCCTGCGCCTTATCCAAATAGCCTACAGTAGCCTATATAGGTCACAGGTGTAGTAAAATAGGCTATATAGGCATATATGTGTACTGAATATGTGTGCTTACCCTGTCTGAGAAAGGTTTTCACAGACTAAAAAGTCACAGGTAGATGCAAACACTTTTGGCACTCCAGGCAACAACCTCCCAGTTATTCCGTTTCTTGTTAGTTATTATTATTACAATATTAGTTACAATATTTACTATATGTTAGGCTTAAAACTACTTTTTTACTTGACCATAATGTATGTGCACAACATGACAGTAATGGGATGCCACATATTTCTAAATAAATTCAATAATCTATTGAAAATCTATTGAAAATTATCAATATTTTCCATTACTAATTACAAATTCAAAATGGCCGCCCCATATGACGTCATAATATGCTAATTAGGTATGCATATTTACTCCCAAAATAAACTTTGGGTCTTCCTCAACATTTTTGTAATTTACAGTTAGGCTCTATCTGTTACCACTGTCCAGCCACAGCCTGTTGAATATGTGATGCCCAAATCCAGCATTTTCACCAAAATAACATTGGCATTAAAAGGGTTAAGGTGTTTGTCTTGGAAAATGGGTACTTTGTGGGGCCCAAATATACTGTATAAAGGTGTTTGTCTTTTGGAAAATGGGTACTTTGTGGCGCTGACATATCTAAAGTGTTTGTCTTGGAAAGGGGTGACCTTTTGGGGCTCAACTATCTAAAGGTGTTTGTCTTGGTAGCTTTCTTGTTACTGATGAAATGAAAAGCACAAAAAAAACATATTTACTGATTTGTTAGGGTTGGTAATTGGGGTTTGTCATTGTTGTGGTCTGTTCATAATTAACAATTATCTATTCAGCATTATTCTTTATTCAGCATTATTCTGTAGTCAGCATTATTCTATAGTCTGCATTATTCTATAATCAGCATAAGTCTGTATTCAGCATTATTCTGTATTCAGCATTATTCTGTATTCAATAGGGTAGACTGAGTACAGTTGGGTACGCTTTTATTTTTGTCCCCTTCCACGCAGAAATTAGGATATTAAAAGGTCCTAAAAAGAAAGTTATTTTCAGGATATGGGCAAATATATAGCCAAGGAATTATATATCTAAGATGTTTAATGTTTATATAATTAATCAAACAAAAACGGTGCTCTTTTGTCCCAACTGTACCCTAGCTAAAAAACGGTGGGGTACAGTGGAGACATAGCAGAGTACAGTTGAGACACCATTCTAATCAATGGGAGCTAATAGCATGGCCGATAGCAAAATACTGTACTCAACTGTACCCGTTAGCATCTTTACATTGGTTTTACATAGTGAAATTAGCATTACAGTCTAGCGTCTAAACTGTCCCCTTCTGGCCAGATTACACAGTGATAAAGATTTTAAATTGGTTTTAACTGTTATGATGTCAGGAAAAATGTGTCTGCTTTTAGAGAACATACTGTATCATGGCTTGCAATCATGTAACTTATATCAAGAGGATAACTACTGGTCATTAGATATTCATTGTTGATGGACCCTGGTGAAGTAAATCTGACCTGTCGAAAACAGCATTTTCCAATATCTTTGGATCTGCGTTCTGTGCTGGTTTCAAATTTCCCATGATCTAAGAGGATATCGATGCGCATGTCCACAGCAAAAATTAGATCAGAGTTACGTTGTTACCCAGAGATATTTGGTTTGTCTCAACTGTACACAGTAAAAAATATTCCCGTGATGTCACAGGGAATTACTGGCTACTAATTGCATTCATTTTACAGTAGTTTACTGTGGCCATCCTCACAGTTTACTGTGATCTTCTCACAGTAGTTTACTGTGGCCACACCACAGTAAGTTACTGTCACCCTACCCACACTACCATGATCCCGCCCCTCCATTCATCACCACAAAAGAGGAAGCTACCATGTTATTGTGGCACCTCCCATTCCCCACCATGACTGAGACAACTGTGGCATGGAACCAGTCCATCACACTGCTCTCATGAATTGATAGAACAAACTTTCCATAACCACAGAGAAACTCAAGTAATTGCAATATGTGCAATATTATTACCATTTGATAGTTGTAGTCTCCTGGATGATAATACATTAACCAGTGTGCATAGAATACTCTGGTTGAGCATAATTAGACAAACCTGAAATTTCTTGATCAAGTAAGCAACACTCCAAAAAG
Organism: Engraulis encrasicolus; assembly: GCF_034702125.1. Taxonomy (NCBI): domain Eukaryota; kingdom Metazoa; phylum Chordata; class Actinopteri; order Clupeiformes; family Engraulidae; genus Engraulis; species Engraulis encrasicolus. Next base: position 2,580,886 of record NC_085869.1, on the reverse strand, counting down.
GATACCTGCTACCATAATACTCACTACCACCTAAATAGCTAACCAGCCAACAAACCAGTCCACCGGCCAACCAAAAGAGTCAGTTGTCAGCTAGCCAGCCAAAGAGCCGGCTAACCAACTAACACTCAGTTAGTCAGCCAACTAACCAACAAACAAGTCAGCTGTATGGCTAGCCAGCTAACAAACCAGCCATCCAGTCAACCAAAAGAGTCAGTTAGCCAGCCAACCAGCTGGCCAACAAACAGTCAGTTGGTCGGTCAGTTAGCTCACTAACCAACAAGCCGGACAGAGAGCCAGCGAACCAGTCATTTAGGCAAGCAACTCAAGCATTGTGACAGTCTGAGTTTATATAGAGGTGAAAGTTAACCATGTGACCAGAGTAATCAGGCATGTGGCAGCTGCAGGTAGTAATTCAATGAACTTGTAACAGTCCTATGTACTCAAGTGAGGTCAGGTACTAATTGACAGATTGATTGGGCGCTACCATTGTTCCTGGTTGATGGTAGGCAATGTCAATCATGTCATGCAGCATTTGACTTTCAATTGTGCAATGGCACTTCACAAGATAGCCTAATTTTGTTTACTAGGTGGCAATATTCTGATTTAAAATTGGATGCTGGAGTTTTGGCATGCACATCCAAGACAAAGGCATTAGCAGGTGCCAACTTAAGAAAGTGTTTGTGTAGCACATTGGTTGCAACTTAATTTATTGGAAGCAGAACCAGCAACATTTCCAATCATAGACCTTCTTCTAATTAGGCCTGGCAATTAGTAATTACAATCAATCATGGCCAGGAGCAACCCAAAGTGACATACAGATATGCAACATTGGTTACTGTCCCTAGGGTAATGCCGGGTTAGGAGGGATTAGGACCTGCAACTCTCTGATCTTAAGTCCATCTCCCTAACCATTAGGCCAAGGCAGCCACATAATGCACCCAATCATGGCCTAGAGCCACGAAACACCTGTTATAACAGCACAGTAGTTAACTGTGATATGACGAAAAGTCTCTCTGGATTTCACAGTAACAAATTATGGCAGAATGTCACAGTATGTTACTGTGAAATGAATGCAATTAGTAGCCAGTAACTCCCTGTGAGTTCACAGTAAGATATTGTTACACACTTGAAGTGGGCGAAAGTTCAATGGGGAGGCATGTCAGTTGGGTTGAAGGTTGACGCCTTTACAGTAGTTAACTGTGATATGACGAATTCACAGTATGTTACTGTGAAATGAATGCAATTAGTAGCCAGTAACTCCCTGTGAGTTCACAGTAAGATATTGTTACACACTTGAAGTGGGCGAAAGTTCAATGGGAAGGCATGTCAGTTGGGTTGAGGGCTGACGCCTTTACTCAAAGTGATACACAAATATACAATGTTGGTTGCTGTCCCTAGGGCAATGTAGGGTTTGGAGGGATTTGAACTTGCAACTCACTGAACTTAAGTCCACCTCCCTAACCATTAGGCCAAGGCTGCCACATAGCACAACCTGGGCCTTCAGAGAGTTCATGGACATTTACAGCAAACTATTTAGTCATCAACTTCTTGTTTGCTACATGTCTTCCCATGCTTGGTCATCTCCTTTTTTCTCACTTCCTCATGTCAATATGTACAACCTGAGGGGGAGGGGCTTAGGACATATGGGCTTCAGATCGTGTCCCATCATGCAATGCACTTATGGAGAGCCATTTATCTGGATGGAATATCTTAAGTGTGCTTCAAAATATTACTCCTTGTTATATTCTGTGTTTATTGTAGGGGTTGTACTATTTAAAGTGGTACACAAGAAAAATGACCATATCCCCACCGTCATGAAGATGGTCATGTATATCTCCCAATATATAACATCTCATTCTCCTGTTATTTGACAGAGAGTGGGGAACACGTAGTTAACTGATGATGGGTGTATACATGTATACCACATGACATTAAGAATAAAATAATTTGCTGAAAATGTCAATGAAAGGTGTGATTTCAATGAAGAGCCCAACCTGTCTATGACTGAAGTTGTTCCCCAATGCACTAATAATTCAATAGATACTCCGCCCACACAGTAGTTTACTGTGATGTTTCCTACTTTATCACTTTGGCATGCTGGTTATCCTTGAAGAGCACAGTACAATACTGTGATGTGCAAGTTAGGTGAGAAATGGCAAGTGATACAATGATTTCAAACTAATTTGCTGTGTGCCGTGTGACCATCACAGTAGCATAGTGTACCAGAACATCAGAGTAATTAACTATGAGATTTCACAGTAAATTACTCTGAAATCCTTGTAAGTTTACTGTGTACTCTGTACTCCAATGCACACAGTATAGCCTATTATTCTGTGTTCAGCATTATTTTCTAGGCAGTATTATTCTATAGTCAGCATTATTCTGTATTCAGCATTATTCTATAGTCAGCATTATTCTGTATTCAGCATTATTCTATATTCTGCATTATTTTGTATTCAGCATAAGTCTGTATTCAGCATTATTCTGTATTAAGTATTATTCTATAGTCAGTATTATTCTACAGTCAGCATTACGTGAGCTGAGAATTATAAGGTTCTATCTCCATTTTTGGTAAAATTGAGTTTTTTACATAATCTGACCCTTTACATGCTTATTAATGCCTGTGTGGTGTTATTTTTTTGAAAAAAGTATTATTTTACATTGTTATTAACAAAATAAAAACGTTCTACCTCACAAAACAGCTGGGATGTAAAAACTTTGATGCTCAATATCTCAGAACTACCCTAAACGGAGATAGAACCTTATAATTCTAAGCTCACGATTAGTAGTCACCTCATCAAGAGATCAAAGCACCAACAGTGAGCTGCCTCTGTCTCCTTCATTCCACATACATGGTCATCAAGCTGGCCTTGTCTCCAATAAGCTGTGTAGTGTTTTATTAAGTGTGTTTGCTGTGATGTCCATATTTATCTGCATCGTCTGCATGCCTGATAAACTGTTGCTTTGGTCACACAGACACACTAGTCTCTCTCTCTCTCTCTCTCTCTCTCTCTCTCTCTCTCTCTCTCTCTCTCTCTCTCAGACACACACTAGTGCAAGTCTACCAGTCTAGAGATGCTGGTGAACATCTCTCACTCATCTGTCTCTCTTTCAGGCACACACCATGGCTACTGCAGATACACACAAAGGTAAGACACACTACTGTTGACATGTGTGTGCATGTACGTATGTGCATGTGGGCGTGCATGTGCATGTTTGTGTGTTTCTGTCGCTATTAGTCTGTGCGTTATTGTATATTTGGAAAGTGGAGAAAGAGAGAGAGAGAGAGAGAGAGAGAGAGAGAGAGAGAGAGAGAGAGAGAGAGAGAGAGAGAGACCCTTACGAGAATCGACCATGGCAAATTGTGGGTTTCATGTTGTAGTCACTGGACATACAGTGAAGCAGACCGGCCCATATCTCTGCCTTCATCTGGTCCAGTGACCCCTGGTTGTTCAATATTGCTCCCCTGTAAAAGTTCTGAAGTGCTTTGCATTTTTTTTGCTGTGAGTTTGCCTGGCCCTTTTGCCCCGTAGTTTGCGCTCCATCCTTTTATGGGCATGATTAATGCATTCTAGCTTTGACACTTCATAGCCAGGGTACAGATTCAGTCTCACCACCTCCTTGTATGCTGCGCTGTCCCCATCTGCAAGCATCTCAGCGTAGCACAGCTGATGTTGAGAAACAGACCTGGCCCACATCCACCTAGCTACCTCCTGCTCCATGGCCTTGCTAGACCCTGAAAGGTTTTTGTTGCAGTCATGGGTCTCCCTCTAGCTGTCGAGCTCCTCCTGCCTGATCTTGCCCTCCTGTCTAGCACTCTCTTTGAGAGTGCAGCCATGGCAGTATGTACTGAGCACCTCAAAGTCCACCACCAGCCCAGTGAGGATGTCAATTCATCCCTGATACCATAATGAGAGGAAAAAGCCCTCTTCTGCCATGTGCCATCAAATGACACGCTGATGTTTATAATGGCATCCTCATCCTCCCTGAGCCTCTCAGCCACATCAGGATCAATGTCCCTGTAGGCCTGCCTGACCTGGTCCCTCGTCTTCTGAAGCAACTGCATACCTCTCTCAATTTCTGCCACTGGAATGAATCAATGAAACTATATCACTAAAACTGTCTTGTGATTTCCAAGTAATCTGATCTAATCTGACCTTACATATTCATTCCAGAGGCAGAAATGTCCAATTTGAGGGAGGAGAGCAGCGGCTCATAAAAGACCACTCATTTCAGTATTGTTTTTTTCCCCTTACATGTGTGTTGATTTATGTGGCCAATGCATTTACATATTTAGTCAAGGTATCATGCATACCCTGGGGATGAATCATGTGTCATAAAGACTGAATATGTATATGGAATTAAAAATGGTATATAGTGCTTATATACAAAGTGACTAATAACACAGGGTCCGTGTACCATTCATTATTTTGTTTTGTGATTCAGAACCAAATAAAAAACGAAAAAACGGCTGGTTATTTCATTATTTCGTTTCAGTGACAAACAAAAAAACAAATTTTGATCTGTATTTCCAAATTTTATTTTCTACTTCATTTCAAAATAACGGCAAAGAAAAAAAGCTCGACGTGCTATTTTTAATATTTGACATTTTCATTTCTCGGCTGTATGTGCCCCGGAAGTCAAAGCTGACCTCGATTAAATAGGTTAAAATCATAACTAAATCCATACTGGATGTTGTCAGAAGAGGTGTTTTGTAACATATATGTGAAATTCACAGTCTATAACAAATCCAAACGGCAATATTTTTATGAAAATTAAGGCTATGAGTTGAAAGCTTTCATATCCGTCTATCTAGCCTGTACGCCCCAGGGTCTGCGCCAGGGCCTGCATGGACTGGCGCGCTCTGTCCATGGTGCTGAAATCGCAGCACCAAAGATTCTTTTAGTTCTAACGTCTCTGGCGGTGTCGCGCCGAAAAGCGAGTACCTGCCAGAACATGAGTGCCCTCTTTGAAACCAATGGAAACCAATGACCAATTTTTAAAGATATTTTTTACCCATTTTTGCAGACAAATCCGACAGAATTTAAGATGGAAAGCCTATCAATAAAGCATCTGCGTTCCTTCTGGAAGTGCCATAAAGAGCTGGTTACAATTTCACTATTATTTCCATAAAATAATCAAAGAATTGTCATAACAAATGTTACGGTTTCATTCAAAAAGCTCATATTAAGTGGAAGACAAGTAATGTTTCATAAGCATATGTTTAGTTCATTAATGATGTAGTTAATTCTGCAAAAATGAGTGTAATTTTCTCTCCAAAAATGTCATTGGTTTCAATGAGGGCACTCGTGTTCTGGCAGGGACTCGCTTTTCGGCATGACACCGGCACTACTGTGGCGTCGAGACACGGCTTGCAGCCAACCCAACTCGTCCAGCAATACCATCAATTCTCTTGGCAAACGTCAGATCTCTGGACAATAAGATGGATGACATACGGCTACTAAGATCAGCGAACAAAACCGTGAGGAACTGCTGCGTTACGGTGTTTACCGAATCATGGCTGAACGACGGCATACCCGATTCGGCTTTACATCTGGAACAACTAACGTGCCACCGAGCGGACAGAGCCCTTGCAGAGAAAAAACGAGGAGGAGGAATATGTGTCTACACACATGATGCTTGGTGCAATAATGCTACGGTAGTACAGAGGCACTGCTCTCCACGAGTGGAGTTCATGATTATCAAGTGCCGACCCTTCTATCTACCCAGAGAAATCTCCGCTATCCTATTAGTCGCCGTCTACCTCCCACCCAGCAACAACAAATGGCGTCAAAAGCGAGGCACTGAACGAGCTGCATCGGGGCATCAGTGAACAACAAGATGCACACCCAGATGCCTTCACAGTGGTACTAGGAGATTTCAACCACGGAAATCTCAAAACAGTACTTCCAAAATTTCATCAACATGTCAACTTCCCAACAAGAGGACAAAACACCCTGGACCTCGTTTACACAAATCAGAAGAGAGCATACAAGGCAAAGCCCATCCCCCACATTGGATCATCAGACCACACGACAATTCTGCTACTGCCAGCTTACAGACAAAAGGCAAAACTCACCAAACCAGTTCTGAAGGAGGTGAGAAAATGGCCTGAGGGAGCCATCTCACGACTTCAGGACTGCTTTGAAACCACAGACTGGGACATTTTCAAAACAACTGCCACCCACAGCAATCACATTGACATTGAGGAGTACACAGACACCGTGACCTCCTACATCACAAAATGCATCGATGATGTTACAGAAATAAAACACATCACTACCAGGGCCAACCAGAAGCCATGGTTCACAGGAGACGTTCACCGACTGCTGAGGGCCAGAGACAAAGCCTTCAGAGCAGGAGACGTAGCTGGCCTAAAGACAGCAAGGGCTAACCTGTCCCAGGGCATCAGGAAAGCAAAAAAGGAATACTCAGACAAAATAACAACACACTTCAAAGACAGCAGAGATGCACAGAGCCTGTGGCAGGGCATACAGGCCATCACGGACTATAAGCCTGCACCACGAAGCTGTGACAACAACACCTCTCTGCTAAACGATCTGAATAGTTTCTTTGCCCGCTTTGAAGCACAAAATGACACTCACCCACAGAAAACTCCCCTCCCCCCCATGATCAACCCCTTTACCTGTCCTCTGCCAGTGTTAAGAGGACACTGGCCACCATCAACCCACGCAAAGCAGCTGGCCCAGACAACATACCAGGCCGAGTGTTGAAGGATTGTGCAGAAGAGCTGAAGGATGTCTTCACAGACATCTTTAACATCTGTCTCTGGAGCAAGCAGTCATCCCATCACTTTTCAAAGCTGCTACCATCATACCTGTGCCGAAGAAATCATCACCATCATGCTTCAATGACTACCGTCCTGTAGCACTGACGCCCATAATCATGAAGTGCTTCGAACGGCTAGTCCTGTCACACATCAAAGCCACCCTACCCCCCACCCTAGACCCCTACCAGTTCGCATACCGAGCCAAGCGATCCACGGAGGATGCAATTTGCTCTGCCCTCCATCCAGCCCTCACCCACTTGGACAATAAAGACTCATATGTGAGAATGCTGTTCATTGACTTCAGTTCAGCATTCAATACCATAATACCACAACAACTCATCAGAAAACTGGACAAACTAGGTTTCAGCACCTCCCTCTGCAACTGGCTGCTGGACTTCCTGATGCAAAGACCACAAGCAGTACGGGTAGGGAACAACACCTCGAGCACCCTGACCCTGAGCACGGGGGCTCCGCAAGGCTGTGTTCTCAGCCCCCTGCTGTTCACGCTGCTGACACACGACTGCACAACGACCCACAGCACTAACCATCTAGTGAAGTTTGCGGATGATACAACACTGGTGGGCCTCATCACCAAGGGCGATGAGACTCACTACAGAGAAGAAGTAGACCTGCTGGCCAGATGGTGCAAAGACAACAACCTCCTGCTGAATGTCAACAAGACCAAGGAGATTGTTGTCAACTTCCAAAGGGTCCAAAAACAACTGCCACCACTGACCATCGACGGCGATGCTGTGGAGAGAGTGAGCAGCACCAAGTTCCTTGGAGTGCACATCAGCGACGACCTCTCTTGGACCACCAACACTACATCACTGGCGAAGAAGGCCCATCAGCGTCTCTACTTCCTGCGCAAACTAAAGAAGGCAAGTGCTACACCCTCCATCATGACAACATTCTACAGAGGAACCATAGAGAGCGTCGTGTCCAACTGCATCACAGTGTGGGGAGGAAGCTGCACGGAGAAAAACAGGAAGACACTCCAGCGTGTTGTGAACACAGCGAAGAAGATCATTGGAGTACCACTCCCCTCCCTGCAGGACATTTACACCACACGCCTCACCCGGAAAGCACTGATGATCATCAAAGACACAAGCCACCCTGCACACAAACTGTTCAGCCTCCTGCCCTCTGGAAAGAGGTACAGGCGCCTCCGTTCCCGTACCACCCGGCTGGCGAGCAGCACAATGCACCAAGCGATCAAGATGCTGAACACTCAACCCACTCTCCCTCCACTGTCAGCCTCTAGCCAGCAAGG